>NC_057802.1:448281896-448289873 GCF_018294505.1 Triticum aestivum | reverse complement strand
CTCCTGGCGGCGGCGGGTGCGGGTTGGGGCGGCGGGGTGGGGAGAGGTGGCGGGGCATGGGGGGTATTTAAGGAGGGGAAGGGGTGGCGTGGAGGAGGGGGCAAGGCGGCGGCGGGCGGCGTGCTCGAGCCGGACTCGGCGGCGGCACGGGAGCCATGCTCGGGAGGGAGACGACGCGGGAACGGGCCGGCCTGGCTCGGCTAGGCCTCGGCCCAGTCGGGCGCGGGATTTTTTTTAAAATTCGCCGAATCTAAAAACAATCGCAAACAAATAAATTAAAATCCAAAAATGCTAAAACAAATTTTTCCCGTCTAATTAAAATAATTAGAACGAGATGAACATTTTCTTGGCCCAAAAATGCAGTTTTGAAAACGTGCAATTTATTTAATGCAATTAAAATTGCAAATAAAATCCGAATAAAATCCAATATTTGATTTTAATATTTTTCCTCCAATATTTCAATTATTGTGGAGAAGTCATAATTTCTCCTCTCATTTATTTTAATATAAAATATTTTTCGGAGAGAAAAATAATTAAAACAAAAAATCCTCGTTTTATTATTTGATAAAAATCAAATATGAAAACCCGGGAAAATCCCCAACTCTCTCCGAGGGTCCTTGAGTTGTTTAGGATTTATCGAGGATTTGCCAAAATGCAATAAAATATGCTATGCAATGATGATCTAATGTATAACATTCCAAATTGAAAATTTGGGATGTTACAAACCTACCCCCTTAAGATGAATCTCGCCCTCGAGATTCGGGTTGGCTAGAAAATAGGTGAGAGTGGTTCTTCCGTAGATCTTCCTCTCGCTCCCAGGTGGCTTCATCGTCCGTATGGTGACTCCACTGGACTTTGCAAAACTTGATACCCTTACTGCGGGTGACTCGGCTGGCATACTCAAGAATCTTAACTGGTTTCTCCTCATAGGTCAAATCACTTTCCAGCTGAATCACTTCCAGTGGCACTGTATCTCTCAGTGGTATCTCAGCCATCTCTGCGTGGCACTTCTTCAACTGGGAAACATGAAATACATCATGAACTCCTGACAATCCTTCAGGCAATTCCAGCTTGTAGGCAACTTCTCCCATACGTTCCAAAACTCTGTATGGTCCTACAAAACGAGGCGCTAACTTTCCCTTAACTCCAAAGCGCTTCACTCCTCGAAGTGGTGATACTCGAAGATAAACTCTGTCTCCGACTTCGTGAACTGTCTCCTTACGTTTAGAATACGCATAACTCTTCTGTCTGGACTGGGCTACCTTGAGCCTATCGCGAATCAACCTCACTTTCTGTTCAGACTCTTTAATCAAATCAGGTCCAAACAACTGACGGTCCCCAACTTCGTCCCATAACAATGGTGTTCTACACCTCCTTCCGTACAAAGCTTCGAAAGGGGCCGTCTTCAAACTGGTTTGATAATTGTTGTTGTAAGCAAACTCTGCATATGGCAAATTGTCGTCCCAACTAGATCCATAATCTAGCGCACAAGCTCTCAACATGTCTTCCAAAATCTGATTGACTCTCTCGGTCTGTCCATCTGTCTGTGGGTGAAAGGCTGTACTGAATTCTAGCCTAGTTCCCAAGGTTTCATGTAACTGATTCCAAAACTTCGAGGTAAACTGGGTTCCTCTATCTGATACAATGGTCCTTGGAACTCCATGCAAACATACGATTCTGGTCATGTATATCTTTGCCAAGTTAGCACTGGTGTAAGTGGTCTTCACTGGGATGAAATGAGCTACTTTCGTCAAACGGTCGACTACAACCCATATTGAGTCATAGCCTGAACGAGTCCTGGGCAATCCCGTGATAAAATCCATGCCTAGTTTATCCCACTTCCATTCGGGTATCGGCAATGGTTGTAGCATTCCCGCTGGCTTCTGATGTTCTGCCTTCACTCTCTGACATACATCACAAACTGCTACATACTCCGCAATATCCTTCTTCATTCCGGTCCAGCAGAAAGTATCCTTCAAATCCAAATACATCTTGGTATTTCCTGGGTGAATCGAATACGGTGAATCATGGGCCTCTTGCAAGATCAACTTCCTGATCTCCGGATCATTGGGCACATATACGCGGTCCTCAAACCATAAGGTATCGTGCTCATCCTCATGAAATCCCTTGGCTTTTCCTTTGCTCAACTTTTCCTTTATCTCGTCAACCTCCTTGTCTATCTTCTGAGCTTCTCTGATCTTTTCCATCAGGGTAGACTGAATTTCCAATGTTGCTAAATAGCCTCTTGGAACTATCTCCAGACATAGCTCGCGAAGATCCTCGGCTAACTCCTGGGGTAACTCTCCTGTCATGAGTGTGTTGACATGGCTCTTGTGGCTCAACGCATCTGCTACTACGTTAGCCTTCCCTGGGTGATAATGCAATCTCATATCATAGTCCTTAATAAGCTCCAACCATCTCCTCTGCCTGAGATTCAACTCCTTCTGCGTGAAAATGTACTTCAAACTCTTGTTATCCGTGTACACCTCACAATGGTTTCCGATGAGAAAATGTCTCCATGTCTTCAACGCATGCACTACGGCTGCTAATTCTAAATCATGCGTGGCATAATTCTTCTCATGGGGTTTAAGTTGCCGTGAAGCATATGAAACAACTCTTCCTTCCTGCATAAGCACTGCTCCAAGTCCTCGATGAGAAGCATCGCAATAAACTTCATAATCCTTGCGTTGATCTGGCAGAATCAACACTGGTGATGTAACCAATCGTTTCTTCAACTCTTGGAAACTAGCTTCACATTCCTCAGTCCAATTGAACTTGGTGTCCTTCTTTAACAGCTCTGTCATGGGCTTGGCAATCTTCGAGAAATTCTCGATGAACCTCCGGTAGTATCCTGCAAGTCCAAGAAAACTCCGGATCTCTCTAACTGACGTGGGTGACTCCCAGCTTGTTACTATGTCAACTTTGGCGGGGTCTACTACTATTCCTTCTCCAGATATAACATGTCCGAGGAATCCAACTTCCTTCAGCCAAAATTCACATTTGCTGAACTTGGCGTATAACTGGTGTTCTCTAAGCTTCTCAAGTACCAAACGCAAATGCTCCTGATGCTCTTCTTCATTCTTGGAGTAGACTAAAATATCGTCAATGAACACCACGACGAACTTATCCAAAAACTCCATAAACACTTTGTTCATCAGGTTCATGAAATAGGCAGGTGCGTTAGTCAGACCATTGACATAACGGTATACTCATATAGCCCATACATGATGGTAAAAGCCGTCTTAGGTATATCCTGCTCTCAAATCTTTAACTGATGGTATCCTGATCGTAGATCGATCTTGGAAAATACCTTAGCTCCTTGTAAGCGGTCAAACAAATCATTGATCATCGGTAGTGGGTACTTGTTTTTGATGGTCACTTCATTCAATCCACGGTAATCAACGACCATCCTTAACGATCCATCCTTCTTCTCCACTAGAAGTACGGGCGATCCCCAAGGTGACGAACTTGGGCGAATATAGCCTTTTATCCAATAACTCCTTAACCTGCTTCTTAATCTCCTCCAAATCTTTTGCGGGCATCCTGTATGGTGTCTTAGATATTGGCCCTGTGCCTGGCAAAAGTTCAATCAAGAACTCAATGTCTCTATCCGGTGGCATGCCTGGCAACTCTTCTGGAAATACATCCGGGTAATCCTTCACCACTGGTACTTCCTTCTGTACAACTCCTGATAAGGAATTCACTTGAGTCCTCTTCGGCACATGCCGGGATACATACTTAATCCTTCTTCCTTCTGGGGTGGTAAGCAAAATCGACTTACTGGCACAATCGATGTTCCCTCCATACTTTGATAACCAATCCATGCCTAATATCACATCCAATCCTTGCGATTCCAATATTATTAGGTCTGAGGGAAACACGTAGTTACCAATCCTTAATGGTAACCGATCACACCATAAACTAGCCATATACTCTACTCCTGGCGAGGTTACTAACATGGGTGACCTAAGGGCTTGGGTTGGCAGTTTATACTTATCCACAAATCCCCTTGATATGTATGAATGCGATGCACCAGTATCAAAAAGAACGAGTGCAGTAAATGACTTAACCAAAAACTTACCTATTACTGCATCAGGCTGTGCTTCAACCTCTTCCACGCTAACGTGGTGCACATGTCCTTTGTTGAAAGGGTTCGGCTTCTTCCCAGAGCTTCCATTGCCATTTCCATTCTGGGCTTCAGGACAGTCGGTTGCATAATGTCCAGTCTTCTGGCACCTGAAACAAGTAATGTGACTTAGATCCCTCTTGGCTGGGGTAGATGGGTTATTACGGTTCTGCCCGTTGCTTCCTCCATTCCCATTACCATTCTTGGGTCCACTATGGTTGTGCGAACTACCTCCTCCATGGGTATGCTGAAACTGTCCTCCCGGTTTCGGGGTAAAACATGGCTTCTGCTGAGCTCCAGAATTGTACTTCCCTTGTCCATACTTCCTCTTACGGTTTTCAATCTGCTGCTGCTTCCCTTCAATCATGAGCGCTCTATCTACCAACTCCTGGTAGTTCTTGAAGGTTGCTACCATTAGCTGCATGCTCAGCTCATCATTCAGTCCTTCCAAAAACTTCTCCTGCTTGGCTGCATCTGTGGCAACGTCATCTGGTGCATAACGTGCTAACTTACTGAAATCCTCCACATACTGGCCTACGGTGCGCCCTCCTTGTCGTAGGTTGCGAAACTCACGTTTCTTCATAGCCATAGCTCCTGCTGAAACATGGGCTCTACGGAAAGCTTGCTGAAACTGGTCCCATGTGACAGTGTCAATAGGGTGTGTGGCTGTGTAATTCTCCCACCATGATGCTGCGGGTCCATCAAGCTGATGTGTGGCAAAACGTACTCTTTCCGCATCTGTGCATCCTGCAGTGGTCAACTCCCTTCCAACTTTGCGGAGCCAATCATCTGCAACTATCGGCTCGGTGCTGCTGGAAAACACCGGCGGATTTAGCCTCAAGAAACGGGCTAGGTGATCAATAGGTGGTGGTGGTGGGTTGTTGTTGTTGTTGCCTTGGTTCTGTACTAACACTTGCATCAGGGCATTCTGTTGCTGAATCAACTGGGTGATCTCCGGTGGGAAAACAAATCCGGTGTCGCATCTCGGAGGCATCTGATAGGTTAGAAAAGATGAGAGTTTAGAATAGAATGAGGTCTAGAGGGAAAACACTACCCATATGCTCATGAGACAAACACAATCAATATCACTCAATCAATTCAAACAAGGCATACAATCGATCTAACTGGCATTACAAAAGTGCTTGAACTATACTATTTATATGGGGGAATTCTACTACTGATATGGTGGTCTACTAGAAATTTTGATCAGTCGAAGACTCCATGATATCTGCTCCAGCTTCATCAACAAAGTCATCTTCACTGGGGTCCGAGTCGGTGTCGTCGATGATGATGTAGTTATCCGGGCAAGCGCATTCATCATCTTCTGCTTTTGATACTGGATTTCCCATGAATACTCCAATCTTCTTCTCCATGTCGTCATTCTTCCCTACTAGTGCGATGATTTCCTCCAAATAATCCTCGCGTGTAGCCTTGAGTTCTTCCTCCAGCTCCTTGATCTTCGTCAATGCCTTCTTCAGATCTATCTTGTCTGAGCACATCTGGTTCTCCTGGCGACGAATGTGTTGGTTTTGCTCCTGGATGAAAGCTGCAATTGATCCATCCTTCTTGGTGCAAATCATCTCCCATTGCTCGTCTCGGCGTCCACAAATCTGATAAATAGTGTCTTTAAGCTCCCTGTGGTAGACTTCTCCAATGCGTCCCATAGAGATGTGGGCTGCCATGCTCTTCCCTAAACTCCAGGTTGGTGCTTCAAAAGCCAACTTTATAGGCTCAGTGACTGGCGTAAACGTCCTTCCTGGAACTTGAACTTGAATCTTCCAGCTCTCCTCCTCAGGTAATGTTGGCATTGTAGGTTCCGGTGATACTTGGTATTCCAATGTTCAAGTACTTAGTGACTTCCTTCAAGTGTCGTCCAAAAGGCGTATCTTCATCTGGTTGCATGAACTTGCTCCTTGCATCCGCCATTCCTAAAAGAGTAGAAAGTGGAGAGGAGTCAGAAATGAGAAGAGAGAAGTGTTCTAGGGTTTAAGCTTAGTGGTCGTGTCCTACAGTCAGCGTGTGCTTTGATACCACCTTTGTAGCGACCAGACCTCAAACAGTCTGTGCTGCTGTGCACCAGTGTCATCCCTGGATCAGTAATGCTGACACGCACAGTACAAATGGAGGATTTATAACAGAGTAGCAATCACACACTTATTACAACGAATATCTCAAAAGAGAATTAGTATGATAAATATGGCTTAAGGCCATCTAATATGATAACAGCGGAAGGCTTGGAAGATAAGTGAGTCCATCAACTCCAACGGCATCACTGAATATAAGACCACGACCTAAGGCACCTTACTCGTCGTCTGAAAAGTCTGCAACATGAAACGTTGCAGCCCAAAAACGGGTCAGCACATGGAATATGCTGGCAATGTAACACATAGAGAGTAATGAACAGAATAATGATATACTACATGCATATATGGCTGGTAGAAAGCTCTATGGTTACAGTTTTGCGAAAAGCCAATTTTTCCCTACTTCAAAGGAATAAATTTTATTTAACTATCATGGTGGTTGGGAAACATTGAGAAGGTACCTCCAACTCAATCCCAATTAAGTATCATCATTAACCCAACAAAATTAATTAAAGTAACATGATGAGATTCATATGATAATCCAGGTACTAGATACTCAAGATGTCCATAACCGGGGACACGGCTAACCATGATTAGTTTGTACACTCTGCAGAGGTTTGTGCACTTTTCCCCACAAGACTCGATCTCCTCCGTTGGGATTCTCGCACTTCATGGTGTTTGAGAAACGGATGACCGAGACACTGTCTTTCAGAAGCGTAAACTCTCTACTCCGGGTAGACAGTACCACCTACATCCCCTACATCTGCTAGTCTACCTCTTCAAGAGCTCACCCAACTTAATCAACTATGCTAGAGCCCATAATAGCTTGTGGCTGCACACGGAAGTTTCTAGCATGAATAATCTCATGATCCCTTTGAGCCTGGGTGGCGGTCCATAGGATGATCACACGGGTACTCCGGGATATCCAAAAATACAGGCAGCACTGGGTTCTCCAGGTGCCTCAATCCACCCAGATGTGAGTTTTAGTTGCCACCTTAAATAAACCGTTAATTAACAATCTCACATCTGTCATGAATATCTCTCAAACCCAATCCACGTCTACAAGCATAACATAGCGATATAAGGAACGTAGAAGTAACTCCCAAGGGTTTGATAATAAAGGGCAATAGGTACTACCTCAACTACTTCCCAATACCCACAATTTAATTAGATCCTAACCATGCAACGTTTGAGGATTGATCTAATGCAATAAAACTGGGTAGTGAAAAGTATGATCAAAGTGTTACTTGCCTTGCTGATGATCCGTGAAACCTAGAGATTCGAAGTAGCAAGCGGCGCACTCCGGGTACTCTATCGCAAACAAACAAGCAAACAATAAGTACTCATCTAATTCACAAGTAAAACTCAAATAAAGATCTAACCAGAAAGTTCAACTTAAGAACTCCGGTTTGCAAAAAGATTCAACTCAAACGAAGCAACGAAACTCAAACGGCGAAAGAAACATGCTTCGTTTGCTAATCTGGATCTAGGTCAAATTTTACATTGGAAAAAACTTGTTTGAGTGGGTTAAACGGAAAGAGAATTTCGAGACGAAACTCTAGGCGCTTGAATCGCCTGATTCCGATAAACGAGCGAAAAGTTAAACGAAAACGAAGATCTGATCGGAAATCAAGATCTGGAATAATCGCGGAAAATCCGACGAAAAAGAAAAACTGACGAACAGTTAAACGAACGAACGTTCGTTAACAGCGACAATCCGACGAACACGTTCGTTAAAACGAATGGGTCGGTGAACGTTCACTAATTAAT
>NC_057802.1:448249168-448281392 GCF_018294505.1 Triticum aestivum | reverse complement strand
TTTAAGGAGGGGGAGGGGGTGGCGTGGAGGAGGGGGCAAGGCGGCGGCGGGCGATGTGCTCGAGCCGGACTCGGCGGCGGCGTGGGAGCCGTGCTCGGGAGGGAGACGACGCGGGAACGGGCCGGCCTGGCTCGGCTGGACCTCGGCCCAGTCGGGCGCGGGACTTTTTTTTTAAATTCGCCGAATCTAAAAAAATTGCAGAAAATACATAAAAATCCAAAAATGCTAAAACAAAATTTTCCCGTCTAATTAAAATAATTAGAACGAGATGAACATTTTCTTGGCCCAAAAATGCAGTTTTGAAAACGTGCAATTTTTTAATGCAATTAAAATTGCAAATAAAATCTGAATAAAATCCATTATTTGATTTTAATATTTTTCCTCCAATATTTCAATTATTGTGGAGAAGTCATATTTTCTCCTCTCATTTATTTTAATATAAAATATTTTTCGGAGAGAAAAATAATTAAAACCAAAAATACTCGTTTTATTATTTGATAAAATCAAATATGAAAAACCGGGAAAATCCCCAACTCTCTCCGAGGGTCCTTGAGTTGCTTAGGATTTATCGAGGATTTGCCAAAATGCAATAAAATATGCTATGCAATGATGATCTAATGTATAACATTCCAAATTGAAAATTTGGGATGTTACAGAACTCGACAAATTTCTATCTTCTGTAGACGACAGTCACCATGATCGTAGTTGAACGTACGTAGAATACCGGTGTGCTCAACCTTTAGGTAGTCTAAGATTTTTGGAAGTGGAACCCGGTGACGAGTGTACACATTCACAAGTTCCCACTCGTAGTTGTACCCAATATAAACGACCCAATTTCCATTTGTGCCTGCCCAGGCCTTACCCTCAGGCGATGGCATCTTAACATCACACGTATCATTATCAAGCGGCACCAACTTGCACAAGGCGAGGCCTCCGTCGTCCCCGCGCCAGTCAGCAGGGTCACGACAAAGAAGATAGGGGATATCAAACCGCTCCTGGACCATTGGGTTCCTTGTAATGATGTTATTCGTTGAGTCGAGAATGGTCTTGAACGAACCTGCCATGCTAGCCGAGGTGATGACGTCGCACCGATCAATGAGTTCCTCCACCACGTCATCTTTCAGATCGGGGCAAGAATAACGGGGTCGTTTCCGGCCTGTTCCCTCCATGGAGAAGACGATCGAACAATGGCAGAAGGAAGGGTGAAGGCAAATGGAGGAGGGAGGAAGAGCGTGCGACAACTGTAAGTGCATCTAGTGCCACCCCTAGTTGGTTTTGGAGTATTGACAACAAACCTGGTTGAGGGACTAATGTGTTTGTGAGAATTGCAGGATAATACAGGTAGTAGTCCCTCATTGATTCGGTTTACCTACCGGAGATGACCCCTAAAAATGTATGAAGACATTGAAGACAATGGTGGTATGTGAAGATATTCGCATTGAAGACTATGACATGAGAAGACATCACATGAAGACTATGGAGCGCGAAGACTTAGTTGTTTCCTTTTCTTCTTTGTTGAGTCATAGGAACCACCGTACTGTTAAGTGGGGTCCCAGTGAACAAAGACAGAGTGACTGAAGTGATGCTCAACCAAATCCTATGTCTTCGAGCGAAGACAATGAGAGCAAATCTTATCCAGAGCTGGATGAGTCAGCTTTACTTGTAGCCCAAGTCAAGTTGCCGCGTGTGTTTGAAATCTGACCGTTGGAACACGTGTCAGTTCCTTAGTGACCCAGGGTCATTTCGGACAAATGAGGTCGGGTTGCCTAGTGGCTATAAATAGCCCACCCCCTACACCATAAATTGGCGGCTACTCAGAGTTAGTGCACGGCTTTTGTCGTTTGAGAGCAACCCACCTCCGAAGCTTTTGAGAGAGAGAAATCCTTGCGAGGACAAAGCCCAAACACCCAGAGCCAAAGAGTGTTAGGCATCACTGAAGTCTTTCTATCCGCGTGACCTGAAGACTTGTTACACTTGAGGACTGTGAATCCTCCAGCCGGTTAGGCGTCGCGTTCTAAGGATGCAAGAGTCATTGTGGATCGCCGGTGAACGAAGTCTGTGAAGGTTTGGAAGTCTACCTTGAAGACTTACCGGAGTGATTGGGCGAGGACTGGGTGTCCTTAGCTCAAGGGGAATAAGGTGAAGACGCGGTCTTCTGAGTTGAATCTCAGCCTCCCTAACCAGATGTACAGTTGTCACAGCAACTGGAACTGGTCCAACAAATCCTTTGTCCTCACCAAGTGACTGGTTCTATCCTCTCCCTCTCCTTACTTACAGTTTGTCTTCGTGAAGTCATTGCCTGCTTGCACTACCTGTTTGACTTCACAGTGTGACTACTATCGTTGTTTGGCTTCATACTATCTTCCATCCTGATCTTTACTACCTAGCTGCTATTAGTCTTCGTGCTTTCACTTCATTGCATACTTGACTATGGCTTGCTTAGTGTAGTCTACCTTCCGCTGCACATCAATAGGTTTATTTCTATAGTTTGTCTTCGAAACTCTCATGTTTTGAAGACTTTCATAAAAATCGCCTATTCACCCCCCCTAGTCGATAACTAGCACTTTCAATTGGTATCAGAGCAAGTTACTCCCTTGTTCTGTGTGATTCGGTTTAACCACCTGGAGTTTTAGCTATGTCGACTTCAGGGATAATCAAAGTCTCCGCTGCTTGCCCCGTCTTCGATGGAACTGAATATCCCTACTGGAAGAATAAGACACGCATGCATCTTGAAGCCATTGATGTCGACCTCTGGTATGTCGTCAAGAATGGTGTCCCCAAGACTAGTGAAGGTGTCACCCTGCTGATGTCAAGAAGTTCATTCAACTGGATTCTACTGCCAAGAACATCATTTGTGGTCATCTGACCAAAGGACAGTGTGGCCGTGTGAGTGCTCTGGAAACGTCAAAGCTAGTCTGGTATTGGCTCTCCAAGGTCAACGAAGGTGTCTCAACCCAGAGAGATCAAAGGATCAGTGTTCTTCGCAACCTCTTCAACCGCTTCAAGAGAAACGAAAATGAGAATGTCCAGCTCACGTTTGACCGCCTCACTGACATCACAAATGAGCTTCGTGCTCTCGGCGGCACTGAGATCACCAAGCATGAAATCATCAAGACACTTCTGAGATCACTTGACAGCTCGTTCGACACCCTTGCCCTGATGATACAAGAACGCCCTGACTTCAAGACACTCGATCCGTCTGACATACTTGAGAGGCTCAACACACATGAGTTCTAGCTATCTGAGAAAAGAGATATCTATGGTCCCAACTATGTCTGAACTCGTGCTTTGAAGGCTAAAGTTGTTTCCTCATCTGAAGAAGAATCTGACTGCAGTTCTGGTGATCCTGAAGACATTGGAAAGGAGCTTGCTATGCTTGTGAAGAAGTTCCAGAAGTTCACTAAGAAGAAGGGCTTCAGAAAGTCTTCACGATCCTGCTCAAGAAATGATGAAGCTTCCACTCATGACTACAAGAAGAGAACATGTCACAAGTGCAAGAAACCTGGACACTACATCTCTGAGTGTCCACAGTGGGACAATGAGAACAACAAGAAGAAGAGCATGGAATATGATTCTGATGACAAGAAGAAGAAGAAATCCTCAAAGTCTTCTTCCAAGTCCTCATCCAAGTCTTCATGTCGTAAGAAGAGCTCATCTGGCAAGGCTCGTGCTTTTGTTGGCAAGGAAATGGATTCAGAGGAGGAGTCTGCTTCTGAGGAGACGGAGGTGGAGTCTGAGGAGGAGTCCGACCCTGGCGTTGCAAGTCTGGCTCTAGCTACAGCCTACGTTGCCAAGTCTATCTTCAACACTGAAGACAATGGCCCCGTCACCAACGCCGAGGCTAATGACAAGGACAACTCTGCTCCCACCTACTGCTTCATGGCACGTGGTGCCAAGGTAAAATCACGCGATGCTTACTTTCAAACATCAAGTGAAGATGACTCTGATTGTGAATCCAAACCCAGCTACAAAACACTTGCTAAAATTGCAACTGAACAACAGAAAGCTATGGAACATACTCAAAAAAAGTTAGACAAAAGTGATGACCTATTGGACGCGGAAATGACCCGTTCTCAGTCCTTCATTGAAGACATAAAAAATCTTCATGTTAAGTACCAGGAACTTGAAAGTCGTCATGCAACGCTCTCAACCACTCATGAAAAGCTTTCCTGTGATTATCTTCAAAGGAAGCAAGAGCTTGAGAAATTGAGAGCGGCTCATGAAGATCTTCAAAAAGAGAATGAGTCACTTCGCGCTCAACAGACCAGTCCCGCTCAGGAAGGATTTGAACCACCATGTCTAAAATGCCTTGAGCGTGATAACGCTACTTCTGTTGCTGAATGTTCTACTGCTGCTAGTGTTGCAATATCTTCAACTGTTGATGTGGTAACTAACCCCTCTGCCGAGGATACCACTACTATTGCTGATGAAAATGCTAGGTTGAAGACATTGCTTGAAACAGGGATGTACAAAAGTCTCAAAGGGCATCAAACAATGTGCGATGTCCTCAAAAAGCAGATTCTGAACCAAAACCCTAGAAAAGAGGGTGTTGGGTTCGAGAGGAAAATGAATGTTGATGGCTCCTACTAGAGGCCTGAGCAGTACCCCAAAACCACATGGGTTGCTACAATGGGACCTTCAGTGGATCCATCCACCTTATCTGACTTCACTTGTGCTAACTCTATTATCATTGATGAATCCTTTGATGCAAACAATAAACTGCTTAAGAATCAGAATGGTGAAGTGTTTGCCAGGTATATCGGTACTAACTGCAGGAATGGGCCACCTATGAAGAAGATCTGGGTTCCCAAAAGTTGTCTTGAGAATCTTCCTGTGAATGTCATCATGACACCACCTGGGAAGAAGACAAATCCCCGACCAAAGCCTTCATACAGACATAGGACTCACCTGAGTCACCCTAATGCCAATGTTTTGCAGGGAAATCATACTCAGACTTATGAATATGAGCGTGTTTCTTCAAACTGCTATGTTCATGAAACTAATAACTTTTCTGCTTATTCATATGAGTACTACTCACCTCCTGCAAGGCTATTTGCTAGGGCTTCAAAGCCGAAGTTCTCAGATGCTGCACTTAGACTCATTGCTTCTAAGCCAGCCCTGAAGATGTGGGTGGTTAAGAAGAAGTAACTTTCTTTTGCAGGGAAAGGTCTCCAGCCGGAAATCAAAGGCGTCCGATGCTATTGCTGGGGACCTAAAACATCTTGTAGGGCGCAAGATCAAATTCCCAAATGGTCTCACTTTGTATTTTGTTCCTGAATCGCTTGCCAATCATCCTATCAGTCCTAATCTTGATCTGAGCTTTGATAATCCTCTTGTGCGTCAAATGTTTATGCTTCACAATACTCTTGGTGAAGCCTATCCCCCTAACTGTACTGTAGGGTATGACACCTCATGCTTCAGAATGGATTATGGACAGCGGATGCACTAATCATATGACTGGTGATCGAAGTCTTCTCATGGACTCAACCTTACGTCCATCTGACAAGAGTCACATCACATTTGCTGACACTGGTAAAAGCAAGGTATTGGGTCTAGGTGGAGTTGCAATCTCAAAGGATCAGCACATGGATAAAGTGATGCTTGTTGAGTCCCTTGGTTTCAACTTAATGTCTGTCTCAATGCTTTGTGACTTGAACATGATTGTGATATTTGGAAAGTATCGTTGAATTGTACTAATGGAATCTGACAAGTCTCTAGTCTTTGAAGGGTACCGGAAAGATGATCTGTACATGGTAGATTTCTCAGCAGGACCACAGCTTGCCATATGTCTTCTAGCAAAAGCTTCAGAGTGCTGGCTCTGGCATTGAAGGCTAGGGCATGCTGGCATGAGGAACTTGCATACTCCCGCAAAGAAGAAACACGTCATAGGCATCGAGGGCGTCAAGTTCAAGAAAGATCATCTGTGCGGTGCCTGTGAAGCTGGAAAGATGACAAGGGCCAAGCATCCCTCAAAGACAATCATGACGACATCTCAACCCTTCGAGCTGCAACACATGGACTTATTTGGCCCTACTCACTACTCTACTCTCACTACTACTGCTTGTCTCTATGGCTTCGTCATTGTTGATGATTATTCAAGATATACGTGGGTGCACATAATTCTCTACTAGACTGAAGTGCAGGATGTCTTCAGATGCTTTGCCAACCGTGCCATGAACAACTATGGTGTCAAGATCAAGCATATCAGAAGTGACAACGACACAGAGTTCAAGAACACCGGACTCAACCTTTACCTGGATACATTAGGCATCACTCGTGAGTTCTCAGCTCCGTACACACCTCAGCAAAATGGCATCGTGGAGCGCAAGAACAGAACACTGATTGAGATGGCTCGGACGATGCTCGATGAATACAAGACTCCAAGAAAGTTCTGGCCTGAAGCTATTGATACTGCAGGCCATGTCATCAATCGTGTTTATCTCCACAAGCTTCTGAAGAAAACGTCCTATGAACTCCTCACTAGTAAGAAGCCAAATGTCAGTTACTTCAGAGTATTTGGTGCAAGGTGCTGGATCAAGAATCCACATCACACTTCAAAATTTGCACCAAAAGCACATGAAGGTTTTATGCTTGGATACGGAAAGGATTCGCACTCCTACAGAGTCTTCAACCTCTTTCACTATAAAGTGGTTGAAACTGTGGATGTGAGGTTCGATGAGACTAACGACTCGCAAAGAGAGCACCTGCCAAATGTGCTAGATGAAGTTCCACCTAGTGAATCTATCAAGCTAATGGGAACTGGAGAAATCATACCGTCTGAAGCACAGCCTGAAGAGGAACTTATCATTTTTGCACCTAATCAAAGAAGACAATTCTCAACCCGAAGACAATCCTCCTAACGATGACAATGATCAGCAAGAGAAAAATCTTCGTCCAATTCATCCTCGTGTTGCAAATGAAGTACAGATTGAGAAGATAATTGATAGCATCAATGCGCCTGGTGCACTCACTCGTTCAAGAACAACACAACTAGCAAATTTCTGTGGGCACTTTGCATTTGTCTCAATATCTGAACCCAAGAAAGTTGTTGAAGCCTTCATGGAACCTGAATGGATTCAAGCTATGCAAAAAGAGCTTCAACAGTTCAAGCTGAACAATGTCTGGGAACTTGTCAAGCGTCCTGACCCCTGCAAGCACAACATAATTGGCACAAAATGGATATATCGCAACAAGCAAGATGAGCATGGTCAAGTTGTCAGAAACAAGGCTCGTCTCGTTGCTCAAGGATACACTCAAGTTGAAGGGATTGACTTTGATGAAACATTTGCTCCTGTGGCTAGGCTTGAAGCTATTCGCATATTGCTAGCATATGCAAACCATCACAACATCCTGCTGTATCAAATGGATGTGAAGAGTGCATTTCTCAATGGTAAGATTGAAGAAGAAGTGTATGTTGCACAACCTCCTGGCTTTGAAGATCCAAAACATCCTGATATGGTGTACAAGCTTAACAAGGCACTGTATGGCCTCAAACAAGCCCCTCACGCTTGGTATGACACACTCAAAGACTTCCTGAAGAGTAAAGGCTTCAAACCTGGTTCCCTGGGTCCCACACTCTTCATGAAGACATATGATGGTGAACTGTTTGTGTGCCAAATATATGTGGATGACATTATCTTCGGCTGCACCAACCAGAAATACAGTGATGAGTTTGGACACATGATGCAAGAGCAATATCAGATGTCCATGATGGGTGAGCTGAAGTTCTTCCTTGGTCTTCAAATTCGTCAGCAAAGCAATGGCATCTTCATATCTCAAGAAAAATATCTCAAAGATTGCCTGAAGAAGTTTGAAATGCAAGACTGCAAAGGTTATACGATGCCAATGCCAACCAAGAGTCATCTGGGTCCTGATGCCAATGGTAAAGAGTTCGATCAAAAGGTATACCGCTCCATGATTGGTTCTTTACTTTATTTATGTGCATCTAGGCCAGATATCATGCTTAGTGTTTGCACGTGTGCTCGATTCCAAGCGGCACCAAAGGAATTGCATCACTTAGCTGTGAAGCAAATTCTTCGATATTTGGCTTACACCCCAACACTACTATTATGGTATCCAAAGGGCTCAGAGTTTGATCTAGTTGGATTCTCGGATGCTGATTATGCTGGTGACAAGGTGGATCGCGAGTCTACATCAGGCACGTGTCACTTTCTGGGACGATCACTTGTCTGTTGGTCTTCAAAGAAGCAGAACTATGTATCACTCTCCACTACTGAATCCGAATACATTGCTGCTGGATCTTGCTGCGCTCAGCTTCTATGGATGAAGCAAACACTCAAGGACTATGGCATCCATGTGAAACAAGTACCACTCTACTGCGACAACGAAAGCGCTATCAAGATTGCCAACAACCCAGTTTAGCACTCGAAGACAAAGCACATTGAAATTCGTCATCACTTTCTCAGAGATCATGTCATGAAGGAAGATATTGATATCATACACGTCAACACTGAAGAGCAATTGGAAGATATCTTCACAAAGCCCTTGGATGAGAAAAGGTTTTGCAAGTTGCGGTGTGAGCTAAATATCTTGGAATCCTCAAATGTCCTGTGATCAGGCACACATCCTAACACTTATGCATGTTGATGAATTAGATGTGCAACACACGAAGTAATGTATGTCTTCAATCAATGAAGACTTACACTCTGAGTGTGAATACATTAATGTGGAATTTGACTTCGGAGCGCCACGATAATTGTGCGCCGTGTCTGGGTCTAACTTCCTACGGTGGGTAACGCCACCACCAAATTCTTCTTTTTGATGTGTTTTTCTCATGGCGTTACATTTGCTATGCCTTCGCATTTGGTTTGTCTTCAATATCAACATGACTTCATGTTTATCTTCACAATGTTGATTTGGTCTTATTCTGAAATATACACATATTAGTGTTCTGTCCTCTACAACATTCACTTATAGCTATGTCTTATCGTTTTGAATCTTTTGAACTAAGTGAATGTGATCGGACCCTAACCTCTCTATGCTTCTACCTCAAACTCTATCTATCCAAATCGTATGCATTCTATTGAAAACCGTCGAATGTCTTCTCTGCGTCCTTGTCAGCAGAAGATACAGAGACAAACATTAAATCTGTTTTAAATGCTCAATTCCTATTGCTTGAAACTCGGAGAAGCCGGAACGACTGCCCGACAGTCCAGGCGTGCGTGGGAACATGGAACAACTCCCAATGTGTTGCATGTTCGCCACGTGTCCCTTAGATGTGAACCGCCAGGGGCACCTGCGTAATTGCGCTGTGCCGTCCCTTTCCCTATAAATGCACATCCCATCGCGGTAAAAAATCTTTCTTCCACCTCTCCACCTCGACAAACCCTAGCGCCACCGCTAGCTCTCGACGACGCCGGCGACGAAGCGCTTAGCTGCCGCGACCTCTCCGACGCCGTCTTCACGCCGGCCGCGGACATCCTCTTCTCCGCCGCCGCCGTAGGTGTCCTCCGTCACCAAGTTAGCGCACGGAAGATCGAACTGCTCGGCCTCATCTTCTACTCCGTCTAGCAGTTCATCGTGTGGTAAATTAAAACCCTCTTTTTACTATCTTTTTGATCCGATAGATTCATCCTTCCTACCAAAAGTGGTTTCTGCCTCCACAAATTTGGATCTATCATGTTCTGCATCTCATATGATGCCTAGTATATTCACTTATGCTTCACACGTAGTTAGATTCCTCACTTGTACTTATTATTGGATTCGTACAAATCTGGAACAAACTCTCAACATATAAGTGAATGTCTTCGCGCTATGAGGTCAATGTCTTCTAAACTGATTTATCTTCAAAATCTTCTGAGAATGCATATGACCTCTTCCCCTTCCCTCGCATCTCTAATGCTGTCACAGGTACATGTCCGTGGGAGAATCCCTTGGTTCTCATAGTCTGCATTCATTTGCAGAATTCTTACAGCATCATATCAACTCTCCCGAAGCCAGTTCCTGTCTGACCAGCAGACGGAAGCCTTTGACAGTGTTGAAGCCATTTAGTCTAAACTTCATGGCAACAGATAAGTCAGCAAGGAAGGGTGGCAGACAGCGCCGTGGGAATACATCGAAGGATTTGCCACCAGACCTCTATGAGCTGTACAAGATAGATCCAGAGGAGGACTACAATCAGCGCAAAACACGAATCCAATGGATTCGAAGATATTAGGCAGAACAATGGTACAAGTACAGGTTCGTGACCCAGGAATATGCTGAAAAGAATGCCATCAAGCGACCCTGGGGAGACATCTTGTACATAAATCTTCCACCCAGGTCCAGAGCTGAAGCCATTGAACAAGGCTTCTACCCTTGCATGGTCCGTGGACCACAGCCTACTGATGCCGACCCATCTTCATTACTATGGTGTCGTGACGACAATCTGTTCAAACGCAACTTCCAGTTTGCCAAGAACTCGGCCAAAGAGAACAAGAAGTCACGGGGATTAGACTTCAACCCCGGTCCCTCTGCTCCTCGTGCCGATGGCACACGCGAAGCTGAACCCAATCTTGTTGGGCCCTTCTACAACCTAGAAGGTCTCATCACTCACATTATGGTCCAAGGGACAGCCGTGGATCAACCTGCAGATGACGCTGATTCTAGCGAAGCGCCTGCACCACCGAAGCCTAAGAAGCTGAAGAAACCCAAGGCTTCGAAGTCTTCCACTGCAACAAGAGTTTCGCGAGCGAAACCTCTGGCCACTGCTCCTCATGCACCAAGTGTGCAGTCTGAAGATCTCTCATGCATCTCCAAGTCTGAGAAGAAGAAGAAGCCCATGCACACTCCTGGTCCAGCTCTGACCCCTGCTGCCGTTCTGAGGAATGAGAACGACGCCATTGATCTATCGAGTGATGACGATCTTGCTGATGATGCTCTTGAACTGCTGATAAAGAGCAAGCAAGAGGTGGAAATCTTAAATGATTTGCCTCTCTTTGATGTGGAAGTGTTAAACAATTTCATTGAGGAATGGTTTGACACCCCCAATCTCAGCTTTGATGATCTGCAACTCCCCGTTGGCCTCAGCGTCTCCTTTCATGGAGCCATTGCTCCTGAGCTGGCTCTAGCTCAGAGAATTGTTGAGCTGAAGCACAAGATTGATTATGAAAAGGCTCAGTTCAAGAAGCATGTGGCCAAGCTCAGCGTGACAGACGTCCAAAACTTCAAGACTATGATGCATGAGCTGAAGGAAGCGTTTCACAAGAAACGTGAAGAAGCCAAAGGTTCTCGAGAGCGAATGAAGCTTTTGGCTGCAAAGTGTGTTCAATCTTACAATGAAGCTGAGAAGCGCAAGGCACTTGGGCGTCCTAGCATCGACCCCAAGATGGCTGCCAAGCTAAAGAAGCCTGCTGTGGACCAAGCTAATACTTCCAGGCGGGAAGAACCTCGCATTTTCTTCCCCACTAGTATGACAGGCGTGAAGCCTAAGGTCCCCACAGTGGCTTCAGAGCTTCAGAAAACGAGGGCAGCTGAAGCCAAAGCCAGAAAGCGCAAGACCAAGAACACCACTGACGATGCTCCACCCACCAACAAGCGTTAAACCAAGAAGAAAGATCGGGCTGCTCCCACAGAGGCCCTTGTCATCGAGCCAATTTCTGTTGCTCGTCCTGCATCCGCACAACAAGAGCGCCGTTTGATAGTTCATGAGCCTACTTCCCCAGAGGCTCCTGAAGCTGAAGACATTCCAGCTGTCAACCCCACCGCAGCTGAAGACATTGGTCATCAAGACAATGTTGAAGATGATGAAGTCCTTCCTCAGATCGAGCACAGTGTGGTATCATCGCCTGTTCTCACGAACAGCGAACTCATCAGCATTGGTCGTCCTTTGACGCCAATTGCTCAGGATGACTCATGGGCTGATCACCCACAAGACTCACCCTGTGAAGAAGAATCACCAACTACTCCCCCAACTCAAGTCACCACTCCGGTGCTTGAAGATGATGACTTTGAGGCCCAACCTACTCCATCTCCACAAGCGTCGCCAGCGTTCCGCAGGCTTTTTAAGGGACCAAGGCCACAAGTCACTCTGTCAAGGGTTCCACAAGGAGAAGTGCGCCAATCAGTATCACGCCAAGTTTTTCCTGAAGCCTCTCCTACTGCGAACATCTCCGTGTCTGAAGCCAAAGCGGCTGAAGACATTCCGGCTGCATCAGCCGTTGAACAAGCAGAACCAAGAATTGAAGAAGAACGTGTTGCTACACCCCCAACCAACCCTGAAGTTGTTCTCGATGAGAACATGTCCGACCCTCCAGCTACTCGAGTGGAGGTTGATAACATTGAGGCGACCACCAACACCAACACTGAAGCCAATGACGTTGTCATGGCTGAAGCTAATGTGGCGCCTGAAGTTAATGTGGTGCCTGAAGTGATTGCACTTGAAGCCAATGCTGCACCTGATGCAAATCTGCAGCCTGAAGTCAATGCCACTGCTCCAGTACCGCCTCCATGGCCACACTCAATCGAGCAAGCATATGATCATGGTCAGCTGGTCACTGTCAGATGGCCCATTCTAGTTCCTCCGCCTGCTGCTGGTCCTCAATTTGATTATCACTTCGAGCACAGGCCTCAGGTCCAGAAGCCTAAGCCAAGACTCCCAGGTTTCCAAGTACTGCCACATCACCAGGGTCATTCAATGCCAATGGCTTCATTGCGCACAACATTTTCTTTGATAGTGCCAAGAACCCCTATTCCAAGCCAAGGATTTCATCAGATCGGTTCTGGAGCTATCAGCAGCGCAGTTATTATTCTTGTGTTCTTTATGACCAAGGGCGCATCTTTCCACATATGTGTCTAGACTGTGAAGCCATTGCTGGATTTCCATGCCTTGAAGAAGCCCTTGACTGCTTCCGTGATGCTGGACTGCTGAACTTTGTGACTGATAAGGAGCATTGGAATGAAGAGCTTCTGCTACAATTTTATGCTACCCTCCACATTCGCGGCTACAACAGGGATCCGAAGACTTGGGTCCTTGAGTGGATGACATGCAATGTCCATCATGAAGCCAAAGCTCTTGATATCATTGAGCTAACTGGCCTGCCCACTGCATGTGAACTCTTCGAGCCTGGTTGTCAGCTTCACCGCAATGCATTGGAGAGCATCTTTCAGAAGCCAGAGCCCAACATGAGCCAAATGCTGAGCATGATGAAGCCTCTGCCTCGCGATGCTGAATACCCAAGAGAGTTCTTTGTTGAAGACCTAGAGTATCTGCCCTGAACAATCTATCATATCATAAGGCGAACTCTATGGCCCATCAAGGGACATTCATTGGCAGCGAAGCTTGAAGGAGCGATGAAGACATTGGTCTTTTATATCTTCAATGGCATCAGCTTCAATGCTCAAGACTCCTTTATCAGGCAATTGGCAGCATCAGGCTCTGATCTCTTTGGTCTGAAGTTCTACGCTCCATGGGTTATGCGCCTAATCAAGCTTCATTCAGGCGTTAACTATCAGCCTTCTCCTCGCAACCATCTGGTCTTTTTGCCAGAGGTTGATATGTCAGTTGAAGCCATATACCCAGAGCCTGCCAAGGAGCCTGTTTATCTTCACAATGCTGATCACCAAAGCTTCACACAGCCCATTGAAGGAGTCCAGGCAGTCACTCGTGTTTATCCTTTGGCTAGCAATACACGTGGCCCTCATCGTGCCAATACGGAAGCCACTGAGAGCACAATTGCACAAAGGCCTCGAAAGCGATCTCGTGTTCTCAATGACCGAGAGCTTCTGGCTGCCCTTCATCAGAAACAGGATAAGCATCACTACTAGCTGAAGCGATAGATGCAAAGCCTCTTGGTGGATGTCAATCGCATTCCCAACCTTGCCACCAAGAATGCCATTGTCACTCATGAAACCTGTCGGAGGTCATGAAAGAGTTTGACATTGCTAAGTGCTGAAGCAGATCTTCAAGACGATGGCTTCACTGAAAGATTCAAGTTTGACTCCACTCCTCCAAGGAATGCTGTCTTGCGTCCAACTCCCTCTCTTGAAGACTCTGACTATTCCTCCTCAGCTGCAACGGTGAATGCCCGTGTCATAGATGACCAAGACGATGCTACTTCACCACCTCCAACTTCAGCGCGTATCGACACTGCACCAAGTTCTTCTGCACCGCCAAACCCTGACGCCGACCCTGCAGCTTCTCCTACTCCTTTTGGGAACGAGCAGAGGCTCTATGTCTTCAAACCTTTTTGGTCCTTACTAACAAAAGGGGGAGAAGCATATGAGTTGATGGTCTTCAAGCGGGTCCATATGGGCGGTTGCTTTATATTTTGTCTAGTGTTTACAACTCTCGCTTTTGATACATTTGGTTCTTTGAGTTGTAACACTTGAACTTGATGGTCGTCTGCTACATTTTCTGCTATTCTGTGGTGCGATGATAAATTCCGCATGTGCGACGATAAATTCCGCACGAAGTCATTTAGCAGACGTCCATTTTTCATTATGCATGTCATTATCTTCGTTATATCTTTTCATGCATGATGAATTTTCTTCATAAGTTGAAGAGGATCTCCACAAGTACAACCTGCCATGTGCATTTGCATTCCAAAAGCAAATTATTTATGTGCACATCTTCAGGGGGAGCCTTTTGCTACTTATGAAGACAATACCTTAATCCTTTACAATTTCACATACTTTTATCCCCGTTGAAAACTTCAACCAGTTTGTCATCAATCACCAAAAAGGGGGAGATTGTAAGTGCATCTAGTGCCACCCCTAGTTGGTTTTCGAGTATTGACGACAAACCTGGTTGAGGAACTAATGTGTTTGTGAGAATTGTAGGATAACAAAGGTAGTAGTCCCTCATTGATTCGGTTTACCTACCGGAGATGACCCCTAAAAATGTATGAAGACATTGAAGACAATGGTTGTATGTGAAGATATTCACATTGAAGACTATGACATGAGAAGACATCGCGTGAAGACTATGGAGCGCGAAGACTTAGTTGTTTCCTTTTCTTCTTTGTTGAGTCATAGGAACCACCATACTGTTAAGTGGGGTCCCAGTGAACAAAGTCAGAGTGACTGAAGTGATGCTCAACCAAATCCTATGTCTTCGAGCGAAGACAATGAGAGCAAATCTTATCCAGAGCTGGATGAGTCAGCTTTACTTGTAGCCCAAGTCAAGTTGCCGCGTGTGTTTGAAATCTGACCGTTGGAACACGTGTCAGTTCCTTAGTGACCCAGGGTCATTTCGGACAAATGAGGTCGGGTTGCCTAGTGGCTATAAATAGCCCACCCCCTACACCATAAATTGGCGCCTGCTCAGAGTTAGTGCACGGCTTTTTTTGTTTGAGAGCAACCCACCTCCGAAGCTTTTGAGAGAGAGAAATCCTTGCGAGGACAAAGCCCAAACACCTAGAGCCAAAGAGTGTTAGGCATCACTAAAGTCTTTCTGTCCGCGTGACCTGAAGACTTGTTACACTTGAGGACTGTGAATCCTCCAGCCGGTTAGGCGTCGCGTTCTGAGCATCTAAGAATCATTGTGGATCGCCGGTGAACGAAGTCTGTGAAGGTTTGGAAGTCTACCTTGAAGACTTACCAGAGTGATTGGGCGAGGACTGGGTGTCCTTAGCTCAAGGGGAATAAGGTGAAGACGCGGTCTTCTGAGTTGAATCTCAGCCTCCCTAACCAGACGTACAGTTGTCACAGCAACTGGAACTAGTCCAACAAATCCTTTGTCCTCACCAACTGACTGGTTCTATCCTCTCCCTCTCCTTACTTACAGTTTGTCTTCGTGAAGTCATTGCCTGCTTGCACTACCTGTTTGACTTCACAGTGTGACTACTATCGTTGTTTGGCTTCATACTATCTTCCATCCTGATCTTTACTACCTAGCTGCTATTAGTCTTCGTGCTTTCACTTCATTGCATACTTGACTATGGCTTGCTTAGTGTAGTCTACCTTCCGCTGCACATCAATAGGTTTATTTCTATAGTTTGTCTTCGAAACTCTCATGTTTTGAAGACTTTCATAAAAATCGCCTATTCACCCCCCTCTAGTCGATAACTATCAGTTTCAACAGCAGTTCCAAATCGAGAGGGAAAGGCGAAGAGTCGGTGGACGGTTGCCACGGTACACGAAGAGGCGCCCCGGCCTACATAGAGGTCCGTTCGGAAATTGTACAAATGGACTCAACGTCGTTACACTGACATGTTGGAACGGGACCACATGTCAGCGAAACATGGTGTGTAATTTCTCGTGCAAAATGCTATCTGGTCATGTTGGCCCGAGGTGCCGCATTAGTTATTGACCTTTATTTTTTTAATGGCGTGCCATTCAGTTTTGAAGCACGACTAACTGGTACTGTATGCAGAGAAAATATAAACAACTCTACCACTACTCCACCTCTAGTACTAGTAGTATAAAAAGATATATATGTTGGAGCTTCAGCGCTTTCTTGCTAAGGGCTGCCCACTTGCTTCTCACACTATCACCCTCTCTCCAAATCTAAAAAAGATGACCTCTCTCTCCCTCCTCACCGATGGTCACAGATCCGTCGGGGAAGGAAAGGACGTGCAGCGTTGACGCACTCGTCGTCGGCGAGCGAGGTCATGCACTGACGACAAGGTCGTCCTCTCAGACCTAGCGCCCGCGCGGGATGGCCTCCGTCCCCAAGCTCGCTGCTGTAGTGTGTGCGGAGGACGACGACCATGAGTGAAGCCACATCCCGCCGACCCTTAGGTATGCCACCTCTTGTCGAACCATACCCTTGTTCTATTGCCCCATCTGCCACGTCGCTGCATGTGGATCTTTTTCCACTCCACCATCTTCCCAATTTGCTATCCTCTGCTCTGCTGGTCATGCAGACGAAAACCTTAACTTGTATTATTAAAGGAAACCCTAGTTCATGCAGACTAATCCATGTCTGGGTTGAATAAGGAAAGGAAGGGAGACTATATTGTCCAAGAGACTAGGCATCGAGCCCGCATCTAGGTTGAAAAGGTGAAAAATCAGTAGCTAAAGAGAACAAAAAAGGGACGTAATCCACATATGCTGCCTGGTTATTTGTTGCTCTGGGCAACCATACCTCCCTCACCACTCTATGCGTCCGTGGAGGTACATCGTACTGGTGCGCCCACTGTCCGAATGAGCCTCCCATGCTCTTATTGACACTTTTCTGTTGTTAGTATAACGCCAGCGGTCAAGTCAAGCAATGCTACTGCTAAAGTGATGCCACATTTAACTAATGCCGCACTCAGTCTAATGCCACCGATAAATTTAAGCAATGCCACTTAATGTCACTGGATTATTTCAGGGTTAGCTGTTGATTGTGGATGTATTAAAGATTTTTCAGCTATGGCATTCTAATGCTGTTGCATAGCTAGTATACCAACGATGAATCTTGTTACTACCTTCAGATTTTTGCACTGTTAATGCTTATAGATTACATACCTCACTTTCATGAGATAACTCAATTTTTTTGTACAGTGTCAAGAGGAAAGGTCAAGAGTGGGCACCTCCTCCTTCGGCTGTTCTCTTGATTCGTTCGATCAAGTTTTTATGTTTGATCGATTATCAAGATTGGGATAGCAATTTTTAGGTCCCCTCGAGTTCGAAATGATATTTACCTTGAAGGTACATGGTTTGCATTTTTTTATACTGTCATTACTTAATAATGCTAGTTACCTTCAGACTTTTGTATTTGGTTTAATGCTCTTGCACAGCTAGTATACCAATTCTGAAACTTGTCACCTTTACATTTTGTATTGTTAATTCTTATAGAAATCTTCCAGTGCTAGATCTTATGGAAATCTGTTCAGTAAAACCATTGTGCTGTACCCTGTAATAAAATAACTACTGTACTGTTGCACTAGCCACTGGATTAGTGTATATTTGTACTATTCGAATGGTGTTGCATTAGCGTATGGACATATATAAAGTGTGGCAAGCTTTCCCAGATATGTGCTCAAGAAAACTACTACCTGTTTTTCTAACTACTAGACGTTTGGGTACCTTAAATTGAACTGCGAAAACGTCTTATATTAAGGAATAGAGGGTGTAGAGTTCACTCAAATTATCCTAGTAAAGCTAGTCACACATTTGTTAAAATTAATGTTCATTATGTTATCGGAGGAGGTATGTATGTTTGTCTCTAATGCCTGTCGACTACATACCTGACATCATGATGTAATGTTAAGTCATTTCCTTCTGTACAGTGTCACTGAATTGTCAAGGCGGTGATGGCATTTTATTTTAGTTGAACTGCACAAAATATGCTTAAAAGAAGAGGAAAGGCCAGGAATGGCTCAATTTTTCAGAAAAAACTATGTATGCCTTCCTGACATCAGCCGCTATTGCCTTATTTATTCCTTTAAACAGGTGGTTAGAAACAGTGTTGCTACCTTTTCCCATTAAGAAATTGGAATGCTTATATTTGTGAGTCTATGCTTCAACTAGTGTCACTTTTATAGTAATCACACTTTCAATATCTATGCAAACAGGGATGCTCGATTTTAGTGGAACTGCACAAATAGTCCAAATGGTTCAACATTGGGAGCATGTTTTCTTCCAAACCTTTATATCCAATTGGTGGCACTATGAGCTGTTCATTACGAAGGTACATGGTTTGCTACTATCTTGCTACTCTTTTTGTACTGTCATTAGATAGTAATAGTAGTGGTTTGCATGTGAATTTATTGGCAGGGTGGACCTACATTGGAGGTGCAGGACATGATTCAATGATTGGATGCTCAATTTTGGTTGTATCGATTTCACCTCTTCCATCACTGCGAACATGGATATCCTTGGTATGATGAAGAATAGGCGCTATATTTCTTCTCTGAAGCAGCAAATCAATTCAGTATGAAATTGTCCAGGGCAAAACATGACTGTATCAAATTGTCCAGTGCAAAACATGACAGATGCTCAGCGGAAGAGATGTGTTTAAACCAAAAATACAAGGTGGGGTATATGTTTACTAGCTGCTTGATATTTGTGCAGACAGAGATGTCTGCCCGTTGCTATTTGGCAAACAAACAAAGTGACCGCAATTTTGGTTGAACTTCACAAGAGAATAGTATAGTCACTGCATGCAGTGCCATTTGAAAATAGACACAGAAAGATTGGATAGTCACTTCATGGTGTCGGTGGAAACGACACCTATGGAATCACAGGGATCCCTTCTATGGTTGGCGGGCGCGGGGTTGTGCAAAGAGCGGGTCTGGTAGTCAGCACAAGGATTGTTTACCCAGGTTCGGGCCGCGAAGATGCGTAATACCCTAGTCCTGCTTTGACGTATATTTGAGTGTTCTTGAGCTCTCGAACTAGCTACGGTGCGTGCGTAGTCCAAAAGGTCCGAATCCTTCTCCAGTACGCCTTGGGCCTCCTTTTATAGACAAAAGGGGTTGCCATAGGGGCACACAGGATGTGGAAAGGTATACAGTGTACAAGCTTATCTCCTATCATTACGGAACAAGGCGCATTAAATGCGCCCCTTAGGTGTCTCGTTGCTTTATTGGGGATGGCAACGAGGTCCGTCCCGTCCGTCGCCGCTCCGCCTCGCTCCGACACGCGTCTAGGCCAATGAGGCATGCAACACCACGTAGGCTGGCAGGCTGCTGAGATGACGTGGTGGTAGGGTCTTCACAAAGATCTGCATGCCATCACGCAGGTGCTTGCTAAGTTGGCCTGGAAGCCGCATGTTGCCACACAGGTGCCTGCCCAGCTGGTTGGGCTGGTAGCTGTATGGGAATGGCGGTGGAGTCTTGGCAGATGTGGGTCTGGCTGTGGCCCCGCAGGTGTCCTCGGCAAGGGCCTTACCGAGGCCTCGGCAAGGGTCTTGCCATGGCATCGCGGTCATCCCCAGCAAGGATCTTGCCGGAGGTCTCGTGGATTTCCTCGGCGAGGATCTCGCGAGGATCGTCATCTTCTGGCCCTCATCTGATCTCGTGTCGTTATGATCTTCACAAAGATCTGCATGCCACCATGGAGGTGCCTCCCGAGCCTTGGTTCCAATGTGGTTTATGGTGTTGGAACCCTTGGGCTCAAGGGTGGCGCGCTCTGCTGGCGTTGGGCAAGTTGCCCCGGCAAGGCTCTTGCCGGGGCCGCGGAGGCCGCCCCGGCAAGGGTGTTGCCGGGGGAGTCCACCTCGCCCTCTTGCTCTTTGTGTCTCTGGTCTTGGCGTTGCTTTGCCCGTCTTGTGCTTTTGGCTGGAGCGCTGCTCTGTTATTCTTGTGCTTCTGCTCCCTCCCTTTGCCCTGCTAAGTGTGGTCGCAGGTGCGGCTCTGTGACACCCCAAAATTTTGACCTTGTTTTATTTATTAAAATTTTGCCAGGAAATAAAACTTTTCCATTTGTCAAGATTTACCCTTTTGTTATTTTGGATTTTTACCTCTAGTGGAAAAACCTTCAAAGAGTATTGTTGGACTTATATGCCCTCTTTATAAAACAATTCTTTAACAGTGGGTTTAATTGCAAGATTTGTTTTCTCAGAGCTTATTCTCTCAGAAATGATTTCTTTGAATTTGGAGCCTGTTTTGCACTCCAACCATTTGATAAATGCCTTTAAAATTTCCACCAAAATTTGGGGATGTCATGTGATGTTTCCACATCACTTTTATGCAAAAATACCTTTTGGCCATTGGAGATTTTGAGCTCTACACCAACTTTTCCAATCTGGTCCAGTAGGCACTTTTGCACTACAACCCATTTAAATATTTCTTTAAAAATTCTTCCAAGTGTTTGGAGATGTCAGTGGATGCCTACAATTCAACTCTATGCAAAAACCCAGTGATGTACTTTGAAAAATTTGAGTGAATCACCCTCTTTTGCATTCTGGTCCAATTTGGTGATTTGTACTGCAACCTTATTTTATTTTGCTCTAGTGACCCTGAGCTTTTTCCTACTTGTAGCCCTCCCTTCAAAACCCTTAAGTCCAGGAGAGTGGACTCATTGGAGGTTTTTAAGTGCATGCAATAAACCCTTTTTCTTTCTGTCCAAAACTGGAGTTTTGCAAAACTTGCACTAACAAGATTCTGGTTTTGCCCATATGATCTTGCCTTCATCATCCACACCTAAAGAGACCCTGATCTGGAGATTTTGGCCACTCCAAGAGTTGCCTAAGTGCACTTGGCATTCTGTCGAGCACTTGGTGTGCACAGTCAGTTTTGGGCATGTTTCCTAGTTTGCACTGTGAACTTGCTCCAATGACCCAGCAACCTTGTCCACTGAACTCCTAGCTGTCTCTATCCTAGTCCTGTTAATTGCCAGCCCCACCCTCGCGCTCTAGACCGCCCTGGCATTTCGTCGAGCAGGTTCCGTGCGTGCTCTGGGCACGCCCAGAGCGCACGTTTTGCACGCGCGGGCACTGAGCCGCCGCGCCGCACTGCCGCACTCGACGCGACCCGTCCCTGGCCCCTGCTCCACTGCTGAACCGTGCACTACGCTCGCTCACTCCCCACGCCACCCCTGGGGCCCTGCAGCGCCGCTGGCAGAGCTCTTGGCGGCACGCCGGCGTCGGCAGTGAACCTCTGACATGGACGGCGCCGCCCAAGCCACCCCAGCGCGCCAGCTGCCCCCGTGAACAGCCCGGTCTTATCCCGAAGCTCGTCGGCACGCGCTCGTCGCCGCCACGTCGCCTTGCGGCTACAGCACGGCTGTCGCCGGCGATCTTATCCCCAGCCGTCGCGGTCCAACCTCGAGCGCCTATTTAAAGGGTCCTCGAACTTGTTCAAGACCTCAGGCGACCTCAGACCCTCCCCGTAGAGCTTCCCTAGCAGTGGATTGACCGGAGAAGACCGTCTTCACCAACTCCGGCCAGTTCGGCCGCCGCCGAAATCCGGTGAAATACGTCGCAGCCAGCCACTCTCTCGCCCAACCAGCGCCACCAGTAGCTTCCCCTTGTCCTTGCAGAGCTGCCCAGCAACCCAACCTCGATCGGAGACCACCGGAGCCCAAAAACCACTTCTCACCCATAGCCCCCTTCGCCGCAGAGCTCGCCGCCGGCGATTCCTTCCACCTCCGACGACCCAGCTACCACCAAGAGGACCACCCCAGTCTGGCCGTTCCATCCCCGCCCTCGGATGCCCGTGAGGCGCTGCTGTTCGTCGACGGCGGTCGCCGGAGTCCCGCTCCCGTCGGGTAGATAGGAGGAGGGAGAGGGAAGAACGGTCAAACCTGACCAGTGGGCCCTCTGGACCCACTGTCAGTGACCCACGTGCCGTCTTCTCTGTTTTAAGTGAAGGCGCATAAGTCCCGAGTACGTCTCCTCTGCTGCGAAAGTGTATACCCACGGAGTACGTCCCCCCTACCCCGAAAGTGTATTCCCCTCGAAGCGTTTTCCTTTTTCTGGTTTTATTTAAAAACAGAGTTTTGACCAGACTTTGACCAGCTATAACTTTTAAAATAAAGCTCCAAATGAATTGATTCTTTTTCCTACGTCTCCCAAATTTCATCTAGTTTATTTTTAGATTTATTTAAAAAATATTTGAGACAACTTTTTGTACTGTGTTTGAAATATTTGTCATTTGGATATTTTGCAAAATAGGGATAATGGAGAGAAGAGAAAGCTTTCAAAAAGTGCATCCTTTGCATATTCTTGAAGGCAAGCATTTCTAGACTCTGGCATAATATTTTGTTGTGGTGTTCTGATATGATTACAACACCATTTGACTTGGAGTATGCGTTATCTTTATGTAACGATAAAGTCTCGTGCATGAGTGCTTTTTGGAGATATTTTTTGGTCAGCAATGGATACGCTAGTGATTTGGATCATCCTCGTGAGCTCCTCATGCATACCGGAAGGAAGCCGGGAAAGTCGTGGTCTTGGGTAGACACGAGCTTGTCCCTAGTCCCTCGTCGAGACGAGTATGTCCGGTATGGCATGGTGAGGCTTGATGAGTGGTGATTTATTCCATTAATGGTAATATCGTTGGAGGACACTTGGACCACCTGAGTCGGTCGTAGGTCGAGTCTTGATCAGTAGCTTCCCTATTTGTTGGTACCACCACTTGTCCCTGTCGCAGACGGGGTATGGTTCAGTAAGTTGTCAACCCCTTACCAAAGCACACACCGTACAGAGAGGCCATAGTGGAAGATACCGGAGGCCTCCGGTAGGCATGCCACTTGGTCGGGGGGAATGGGTGTTTCCGGTTGGGACCGAGAGGGGGGCACCCCTTAGAGCGCGCGAATAGAAATTTGATCCCATGCTACGTCGAGGTTGTAGCCTCCCCACTTAGAGTTTTGCTTGGCAGGTGTCGTGGGTGATTCCAGACACCGGTGAGTTAAGCTGGTGTGTGCAGGTCGGGCGTGTTTTCAATTAAAAGGCCGTAGGCGGAATTAGTTCCGATGGGCTAAATAAATCCGTTACTCATGGGTGAAGAGTACACCCTCTGCAGAGGTCATATCTTTTGGATAGCCATGTTCATGAGTAAGGACCACAGTCTGAGTGAAATCTAGTAACGGTATTCGGATGGAGACCGATTTAACTAGAACTCAGTGACGGTTTTCGGATGGAGACACGGCTAACTGGATCATAGTAACGGTATTCGGATGGAGAACGAATTAGCTAGAACTCAGTGACGGTCTTCGGATGGAGAAACGGCTAGACTAGATTTTTGTTTATGACCTGTGACATCTGAGGATCATGTTTTAATTTTATTATTAATATGGACTAACCATTTACATTATGTATTTTATTGAGTATCCCTGGGATGGTTCTACCTCCTGGATATTCACTGTGATTATTCTTTTATAAGCCCTTTTTGTGGTGTCGCTCAGACGCCCGACTGCGGCATGCTTGTTGTTTATTTATCTTTTATAAGCCCTTTATGTGGTGTCGCTCAGACGCCCGACTGCGGCATGCTTGTTGTTTATTTATCTTTTATAAGCCCTTTCTGTGGTGTCGCTCAGACTCCCGACTGCGGCAGCGTTAATTTATTTGCAACCTTTCGAGGAGTCATTTTAGACACTCGCTCAGTGCATTTCTTTTACTTCCGTATTGCACGTCCATATTTTCTCTGCACGCGTGCATCACAGATTTTTGTTTACTTCATGGCAGACTTATCATCATAAATGTTTCGGAGTATGATTATCTCCTGTTATATTATACCAGTGTTCTTAATGTTTGCGAGTACATTCAAACGTACTCACTGGCTTGTCCCTGGCTATTGTCTTGGCTAGATTTTTGCGCATGGAGATAAGCATCGCGGTGACAGCCTCGGAACCTACGTATTGACGATAGCAGCCTCGCGAAGATAGGAGTTATCCTGGACAACTGTTCTTGTGGGAATGGAGTCCCATAGACGCAGTTGTATCACAGACTGCTTCCGCCATCAACCACTAGAAACCAAATGTTGTACTCCTAGGCCACAATGGTCTTGTACTACATATTTTTGTACCTTGCTTGGAATTCTTGTATCAAGTTGGTGTCTCATCAGCTAACAGTAATCCTGGGGCTGGTGAGCACAAAGGCCATTTTCTGGGAAATTATTATCCCAAAAATCCGGTCGTGACAGACTTGGTATCAGAGCCAGGCTGACCATTGGCTAACCCTATCTTAGCCAGGTCAATAAACCTAGGTTAACCAGACCACCAGACCTTAACCTAACCCCGGTCAAGCTTCCCGCGTAAGATAGCCCCACAGTGACCCGACGCCTTTCGGCGGACGGTGCCCAACCTATCGGCCTAGCCCGTCGATCACGCGCCAGTGACCGACACCCAACCCGTCTCTATCGCAAGCGTGTGGAGGAAGACTCCGTCCCCTTTCCCCTATAAAAAGGGCACGCTAGCCTCAGCACAGCACAGCCTCTTTCCCCAAACCAAGCCACGATGCCTGGCCCCATTGTTCACAATGAGACCACCGCAACCAACCTTGGAGGTTTTGTGACCGTGCTCGCAAACCTCACCCGCCGTGCCTATGCGTTAGAGGAGCCTCCTGAATATGTTGTGTACCAGGGGCCCATGTACGGTGAGAGCCATCAGTACTGGGCCACTGTGCACATCTACGGTAGGGGTCTGTCACCAGAACGCCCCTACAGGTTCACTGGAAGGACAACTTCCTTTGAGCCACAGGCCATCCAACTGGCAGCCCGAGAAGCTATAGTTCAACTCCGGCACTTGTCGCCCAGAGTTAACTGTCGCTCGTTCTACTACTACCCCAGTCGTGACGGGTATGGTAGGCCACCCTAGGTTGCCAATGGAATTCACGAGACGGATCCGGCACTATTGCATCTGGTGCGCTATCTAAGCGCACTAGAGCAACTGTTCGATCAGGTCACCCTCGATCTGATCGCAGCTCGTGGAGAACTGGTTCGCCGAGCCCCGGCGAGAAGAGACGCGGAGCCCGACACCGACAACCCAGTCGTGCTGTTCGGACACCCGATCGATCCCTTGAGGTCCGCCCCAGTCATCAACCAGAGTACTTTGGTGTCACCAGAAGCGCTTCGTCGCCTTTTGGGAACCCATTCCAACGGGATTGTGGCCAACAACCCCCGCGATGGTCATCACCACTACCCCGACTCTGCAGCCCCTCAACCTTAGCCGGCAAATCCTGACGGAGAAATCCGTGGAGAAACCTCGGCACCCGCCAGGCCAGCCCACTTAGACATTAACGAAGTAGACTAAGTCGCTCGAGTTGTATCAAGCCTTAGTTTCCCTACGCTTTGTAACGGTGTGGCCTGGTATCGCTTTTTGCTGACTGCTTGAACGCTCCTATTTTTTGGAGTAGTAACTATGCATGTGTACGTTAGCGTACAGTTGCATTTTCTTTAAATTTCGGGCGCAGCTAACTAGACCAACCCCGACGGCACCCACAGTAATGCGTCACATTTATGTGATATGTATATCTGTGGCTTTGACCCGAGAACAGGATCGACAACCAGTTACCCTTCACCCCGGTAGATAACCCAGCCCCGGTGCTATATAAAGGCCACTTCGTGACCTTGCCAAGTGCCCCTCACTATTGTGCGCAGCACTCACAGCCATTCCTTTGCCATGCCGACCCCCAGTATTTATCTGAGAACCCCAGACGCAACCCCGGGCAGTTTTGTTAAATTATTGTGGGACTTTACCTGCAGTACTATGAGTGCCACCCGTCCACCCCAGTACGAGTTGCTCAAATCGAGGATCACCCCATCCACCTTGAAATATTGGGCAGTGGTGCACATCCCTCCCGCATACCCAAACCAAGACCCAACGGAAGTCTCCTTCGTGGGGAAATCCATGCCGACTCCGCATATGGCCATAGAAGCTGCTGCGTACGAAGCGCTCGCTCGTCTTCGATTCGCGGTACCCTACGCCAGCGAGCGAGGATACTATTATTTTCCGAGTCGTGCAGCACCCGGAGAAGTTGCATCTTTTCCCGGTGGATGAGTTGAGAGAGATCCAGTACTGGCCAACCTTGCCCAGTACGTTATCGCTCAGGAGCGTTTAACTCAGCGGGTAATGGGTTATCTCCAGAGCCTCGCTGATTTAAATCCTCGGATCGCTATTGGCAGACCACTGAGGCCTGACCAGGAGAGGCGCATTCATCGACTAGTCAACCCGCTTCCCCCGATAGAAGAGGAGTGTGCCCCAGTGCCAGAGGCGTTTTCTCAGGACCCTGTCCTTTTGCCGTTTTCTTTGTAAACGTCACCGCTGTATTTTTATCCCAGTATTTTATTTATGTGTTGTAGCGTGTTCGTGGTTCCCAAATTTTGTGCGATGGATCCGATTCTCTTTAGTTCCAGTTATGTGAGCAGTTTTACTGCTGTTAGTTTGGTTTTAATTTATTTTTTCCTCACAACATGTTTTGATGAGATTTCTTTCCCCGAGTCACTGCTGCGTATACCTTTTTCACGACATAGATTTTTTTATTCGCGCAGCGTCGTAACAGCAGACTCACAGCTGCAACCACTCGACCTCGGGCACTATTACAAATCCTTGAGCACATTGTTGCGCCTAGCTAACCACACTCGAGGACACCACAGTCTCAGTGAGAGAGATTTGTGAGTGATCATTCAGGCACGAGTTGCCCCAGCACACCGACAGCAGTTAGCCCTCGAGGCCGCGCCTAATCCACGTGATCGCCATCGCCGCGAAGAGCTAACACTCGAGCGGCAGCATCTCGACGATCATCCAGGATCATCGCGCACAGGAGCACGGAGAACCCCAGCAGCACCGCCAATCCTCCACACACCAGGACCACATACCAGTCCGGCATCGCCTCCGCCATTAGAGCCTCGTCTCGAGCTCCTTCTAATAGCAGTGGAGGAGAAGGAAGGAGAAGTGGAAGCGAGGCCAGATGTGAGGAAGAAGAGAGGAGCACCGCGGTCGTTTTATAGCTCGAGATCGGTGTACGGTGGGCGAGGTCCACTAGCGCCACTCGTCGCTCGACCGCCGGTGTTCGGAGGCGAGTCCGCGAGCAGTGGCGACAGCGCACTGGCCCGCGAGGTGAGTGCACGCTGCACCGGCAGCTAGCATGCCGCGCACTACCACGGTACGTCCTCGATGCCCTACGAGCTAGGCATCGCCGATGGAGGAAGCGCAGGAGAGCTCGCGAGAGAGAAGAGAGAGCCAGAGGTAGAAGAAGAGGCCGACAGTGATCCCTGGGTCCACCTGTCAGCCAGAGAGAGCACTGTGCTCTCGGGTACGACCAGCGTATTTTAGTAATTTAGAATTTATTCTAAATTACTGTATCCGCGTGGAAATATCTCGTTTTTTCCCCAACCATAGATATTTTCCCACGCTATGCCAGTGTATTACACTGTGGTTTTACACCACTTATTGCCCTCTCACTATAGCCGCTTTGTTTTTGTGCAGTTGAATGATTTCTTTTGATAAAAACAGTTTTTGTTCAAAACAGCTTTTAACAAATCTCGAGGACGAGATTTTTCTTAAGGGGGGTAGTGTTGTGACACCCCAAAATTTTGACCTTGTTTTATTTATTAAAATTTTGCCAGGAAATAAAACTTTTCCATTTGTCAAGATTTACCCTTTTGTTATTTTGGATTTTTACCTCTAGTGGAAAAACCTTCAAAGAGTATTGTTGGACTTATATGCCCTCTTTATAAAACAATTCTTTAACAGTGGGTTTAATTGCAAGATTTGTTTTCTCAGAGCTTATTCTCTCAGAAATGATTTCTTTGAATTTGGAGCCTGTTTTGCACTCCAACCATTTGATAAATGCCTTTAAAATTTCCACCAAAATTTGGGGATGTCATGTGATGTTTCCACATCACTTTTATGCAAAAATACCTTTTGGCCATTGGAGATTTTGAGCTCTACACCAACTTTTCCAATCTGGTCCAGTAGGCACTTTTGCACTACAACCCATTTAAATATTTCTTTAAAAATTCTTCCAAGTGTTTGGAGATGTCAATGGATGCCGACAATTCAACTCTATGCAAAAACCCAGTGATGTTCTTTGAAAAATTTGAGTGAATCACCCTCTTTTGCATTCTGGTCCAATTTGGTGATTTGTACTGCAACCTTATTTTATTTTGCTCTAGTGACCCTGAGCTTTTTCCTACTTGTAGCCCTCCCTTCAAAACCCTTAAGTCCAGGAGAGTGGACTCATTGGAGGTTTTTAAGTGCATGCAATAAACCCTTTTTCTTTCTGTCCAAAACTGGAGTTTTGCAAAACTTGCACTAACAAGATTCTGGTTTAGACCATATGATCTTGCCTTCATCATCCACACCTAAAGAGACCCTGATCTGGAGATTTTGGCCACTCCAAGAGTTGCCTAAGTGCACTTGGCATTCTGTCGAGCACTTGGTGTGCACAGTCAGTTTTGGGCATGTTTCCTAGTTTGCACTGTGAACTTGCTCCAATGACCCAGCAACCTTGTCCACTGAACTCCTAGCTGTCTCTATCCTAGTCCTGTTAATTGCCACCCCCACCCTCGCGCGCTAGACCGCCCTGGCATTTCGTCGAGCAGGTTCCGTGCGTGCTCTGGGCGCGCCCAGAGCGCATGTTTTGCACGCGCGCGCACTGAGCCGCCGCGCCACACTGCCGCACTCGACGCGACCCGTCCCTGGCCCCTGCTCCACTGCTGAACCGCGCACTACGCTCGCTCACTCCCCACGCCACCCCTGGCGCCCTGCAGCGCCGCTGGCAGAGCTCTTGGCGGCACACCGGCGTCGGCAGCGAACCTCTGACATGGACGGCGCCGCCCAAGCCACCCCAGCGCGCCAGCTGCCCCCCGTGAACAGCCCGGTCCTATCCCGAAGCTCGTCGGCACGCGCTCGTCGCCGCCACGTCGCTCTGCGGCTACAGCACGGCTGTCGCCTGCGATCTTATCCCCAGCCGTCGCGGTCCAACCTCGAGCGCCTATTTAAAGGGTCGCCGAACTCGTTCAAGACCTTAGGCGACCTCAGACCCTCCCCGTAGAGCTTCCCTAGCAGTGGATTGACCGGAGAAGACCGTCTTCACCAACTCCGGCCAGTTCGGCCGCCGCCGAACTCCGGTGAAATACGTCGCAGCCAGCCACTCTCTCACCCAACCAGCGCCACCAGTAGCTTCCCCTTGTCCTTGCGGAGCTGCCCAGCAACCCAACCTCCATCGGAGACCACCGGAGCCCAAAAACCACTTCTCACCCGTAGGCCCCTCCGCCGCAGAGCTCGCCGCCGGCGATTCCTTCCACCTCCGACGACCCAGCTACCACCAAGAGGACCACCCCAGTCTGGCCGTTCCATCCCCGCCCTCGGATGCCCGTGAGGTGCTGCCGTTCGTCGACGGCGATCGCCGGAGTCCCGCTCCCGTCGGGTAGAGAAGAGGAGGGAGAGGGAAGAACGGTCAAACCTGACCAGTGGGCCCTCTGGACCCACTATCAGTGACCCGCGCGCCGTCTTCTCTGTTTTAAGTGAAGGCGCATAAGTCCCGAGTACGTCTCCTCTGCTGCGAAAGCGTATACCCACGGAGTACGTCCCCCTACCCCGAAAGCGTATTCCCCTCGAAGCGTTTTCCTTTTTCTGGTTTTATTTAAAAACAGAGTTTTGACCAGACTTTGACCAGCTATAACTCTTAAAATAAAACTCCAAATGAATTGATTCTTTTTCCTACCTCTCCCAAATTTCATCTAGTTTATTTTAAGATTTATTTAAAAAATATTTGAGACAACTTTTTGTACTGTGTTTGAAATATTTGTCATTTGGATATTTTGCAAAATAGGGATAATGGAGAGAAGAGAAAGCTTTCAAAAAGTGCATCCTTTGCATATTCTTGAAGGCAAGCATTTCTGGACTCTGGCATAATATTTTGTTGTGGTGTTCTGATACGATTACAACACCATTTGACTTGGAGTATGTGTTATCTTTATGTAACGATAAAGTCTCGTGCATGAGTGCTTTTTGGAGATATTTTTTGGTCAGCAATGGATACGCTAGTGATTTGGATCATCCTCGTGAGCTTCTCATGCATACCGAAAGGAAGCCGGGAAAGTCGTGGTCTTGGGTAGACACGAGCTTGTCCCTAGTCCCTCGTCGAGACGAGTATGTCCGGTATGGCATGGTGAGGCTTGATGAGTGGTGATTTATTCCATTAATGGTACTATCGTTGGAGGACACTTGGACCACCTGAGTCGGTCGTAGGTCGAGTCTTGATCAGTAGCTTCCCTATTTGTTGGTACCACCACTTGTCCCTGTCGCAGACGGGGTAAGGTTCAGTAAGTTGTCAACCCCTTACCAAAGCACACACCGTACAGAGAGGCCATAGTGGAAGATACCGGAGGCCTCCGGTAGGCATGCCACTTGGTCCGGGGGCATGGGTGTTTCCGGTTGGGACCAAGAGGGGGGCAACCCTTAGAGCGCGCGAATAGAAATTTGATCCCATGCTACGTCGAGGTTGTAGCCTCCCCACTTAGAGTTTTGCTTGGCAGGTGTCGTGGGTGATTCCAGACACCGGTGAGTTAAGCTGGTGTGTGCAGGTCGGGCGTGTTTTCAATTAAAAGGCTGTAGGCAGAATTAGTTCCGATGGGCTAAATAAATCCGTTACTCGTGGGTGAAGAGTACACCCTCTGCAGAGGTCATATCTTTTGGATAGCCATGTTCATGAGTAAGGACCACAGTCTGAGTGAAATCTAGTAACGGTATTCGGATGGAGAACGATTTAACTAGAACTCAGTGACGGTTTTCGGATGGAGACACGGCTAACTGGATCATAGTAACGGTATTCGGATGGAGAATGAATTAGCTAGAACTCAGTGACGGTCTTCGGATGGAGAAACGGCTAGACTAGATTTTTGTTTATGACCTGTGACATCTGAGGATCATGTTTTAATTTTATTATTAATATGGACTAACCATTTACATTATGTGTTTTATTGAGTATCCCTGGGATGGTTCTACCTCCTGGATATTCACTGTGATTATTCTTTTATAAGCCCTTTTTGTGGTGTCGCTCAGACGCCCGACTGCGGCATGCTTGTTGTTTATTTATCTTTTATAAGCCCTTTATGTGGTGTCGCTCAGACGCCCGACTGCGGCATGCTTGTTGTTTATTTATCTTTTATAAGCCCTTTCTGTGGTGTCGCTCAGACGCCCGACTGCGGCATCGTTAATTTATTTGCTACCTTCCGAGGAGTCATTTTAGACACTCGCTCAGTGCATTTCTTTTACTTCCGTATTGCACGTCCATATTTTCTCTGCACGCGTGCATCACAGATTTTTGTTTACTTCATGGCAGACTTATCATCATAAATGTTTCGGAGTATGATTATCTCCTGTTATATTATACCCGTGTTCTTAATGTTTGCGAGTACATTCAAACGTACTCACTGGCTTGTCCCTGGCTATTGTCTTGGCCAGATTTTCGCGCATGGAGATAAGCATCGCGGTGACAGCCTCGGAACCTACGTATTGACGATAGCAGCCTCGCGAAGATAGGAGTTATCCTGGACAACTGTTCTTGTGGGAATGGAGTCCCATAGACGCAGTTGTATCACCGACAGGAGCCCCCGGGCCTGGGCCACAAATAAGGGCAACGCGTTGTTGGGCTAGGCCGAGAACAGTGCGCGGGCACGCGGGGCGGATTTTTACTACGGTAATTCCGCCGCTCGCTGCGCTTCCCCACGACCCACGTTGAATGCGCAACATGGAGGGTCGTGCGTGACGTGGGGGTCATGCATGGGGCGGTTCCTGCCCTCATGTGTCACATCATGGTAAAGAGGCGGCTCGCGCCTTCCCCATAATAAGAGGAAAACGCAGGGGCGCGGCTCATTTACAGAGTGGACTCGGGTCGTGGCCTTCAAGGCGCCAGTGCCCTATGATCACGGGCTGGACAACGGTCGCCTCACTCATCCCCTTGATTTTT
>NC_057802.1:448230993-448248885 GCF_018294505.1 Triticum aestivum | reverse complement strand
GCCGCTAATTGGAGCAGCGGGTCGGTCTCGATTCCCTACGCCCCCGATGGCCAGATTGGTTGAGTGGGGCGGCCGAGCCCCGACCCCGCCCCTTTATAAGAAGGGGAGGGGGATGACGCCCCTCAATCTTTCATCATCCATCTCCTTCCACCTTGGCTCCTTTCTTGCTTCTGCTATGGTGAGAGGGTGCGCCAGCACTTCGACGGTGGCGACGAGGGTCTCCGCTCGACAGTGTGCCCCTCCTTCTCAAGAGCTCGTGGCGGCGGAGCCGGCCACGAGAGGTAGGGGGAGGGGCCGAGGCCGAGGCTGCCGTGGTGCTCGGGGAAGAGGAGGACGGGGCGGTACACCAGCCTCGCCTTCGCCAGTGGTCCCTCCCCCAATGGAGGGCCACATCAGGATCCAGCCCCGCGAGTTCTTCATCAGGCTGCACCATCCAGTGCGCCGTCATCTTCGTCTCCTAGCTCCATTCACTCGGGAGATGGAGCTCGATCCGCCGCAAACTCTGAGGTTGCACATGAGGGGCTACGGGAATGGCGGCACGCGGGTTGATGTTGACTTTTCCGCCCCTCACGTCATGTATCTTCATCGCGGATGGAAGACCTTCGCTCGTGTCCATAGCATGACGGAGGGGCTCGTTCTCTACTTCAAGTTAATGGAAACGGCCTGCTCTCCGTCAAGGTCTTTGAGGACCTTGGGACTCGTCTAAAGTGTTGCGTGGAGAGCTCCTCCGATGACGAAGACTCCTCCTCAAGCGGAAGTGACGAGGAGGACAGTGACAACGACGACGAGGGCGCCGAGCGGGGGGGCGCCGACTCCGACTGACCGCGTCGCCCCTCCCTTGGCCACGTGCCCTGCCGAGGGCCTTCGTCGACAAGCTCTCCATCGGCGCGTTCCCCGTCGCCCCCTTTTTGCCTTCACCTGCCGCACCTGGGAAGAAAGAGCCAAGAACGGGGGTCACGGGGCACTTGTCTTTTTTAGTTTGTAAGCCTACGGGCCTTAGTAGAATTTAGACCTTGTAATCCCCTTGCACGGGCATACACTCCGTATGAATTGTACTTGTTAACAACGTATGAATGAAAAGAAGGGTGTTTGCCGGGTTTCTTCTGTGCGTGGGCGGGGGCCACACCAAGGAACGAGTCCTCGTTATCTTAGGATAAACATTGTAACTCGACAACAGTCCTTGCCGTCCTCCTGCTCTAAAGCTCGATTACACTCACGCCCATGGCGGAGGTAGGGGCAAAGCAGGATTGGGTCCTTCGCCCGTTCCCTTCCCACCGCGCTACGACCAAGTCCCGGCCCAAAGTAAGGTCTTTTGGACATGGGAAAAAGGGAGCATGATGGTATAAGAGTGGGCGAAGTCTTGTACGTTCAAGTTTCATACGGAAGTAGGTGATACGTCTCCAACGTATCTATAATTTTTGATTGCTCCAAGCTATTATATATTCTATTTTGGATGTTTAATTGGCTTTATTATACACTTTTATATTATTTTTGGGACTAACCTACTAACCCAAGGCCCAGTGCAAATTGCTGGTTTTTTTCCTATTTCAGTGTTTCGTAGAAAAGGAATACCAAACGGAGTCCAAACGGAATGAAACCTTCGGGAGCTTGATTTTTGGAACAAACATGATCCAGAGGACTTGGAGTGGACGTCAAGAAATCAACGAGGAGGCCACGAGGCAGGGAGGCGCGCCTGCCCCCTGGGCGCGCCCCGACCCTCGTGGGCCCCTCGTGCATCCACCGACCTACTTCTTCCTCCTATATATACCCATGTACCCCGAAACCATCGAGGAGCACCACGAAACCCTATTTCCATTGCCGCAACCTTCTATACCCGTGAGATCCCATCTTGGGGCCTTTTCCGGTGCTCCGCCGGAGGGGGGATCGATCACGGACGGCTTCTACATCAACACCATAGCCTCTCCGATGATGTGTGAGTAGTTTACCACAGACCTTCGGGTCCATAGTTATTAGCTAGATGGCTTCTTCTCTCTCTTTGGATCTCAATACAAAGTTCTCCTCGATCTTCTTGGAGATCTATTTGGTGTAACTCTTTTTGCGGTGTGTTTGTCGAGATCCGATGAATTGTGGGTTAATGATCAAGATTATCTATGAACAGTTTGAATCTTCTCTGAATTCTTTTATGTATGATTGGTTATCTTTGCAAGTCTCTTCGAATTATCAGTTTGGTTTGGCCTACTAGATTGATCTTTCTTGCAATGGGAGAAGTGCTGAGCTTTGGGTTCAATCTTGCGTTGCTCGATCCCAGTGACAGAAGGGGAAACGACACGTATTGTATTGTTGCCATCGAGGATAAAAAGATGGGGTTTATATCATATTGCTTGAGTTTATCCCTCTACATCATGTCATCTTGCCTAATGTGTTACTCTGTTCTTATGAACTTAATACTCTAGATGCATGCTGGATAGCGGTCGATGTGTGGAGTAATAGTAGTAGATGCAGGCAGGAGTCGGTCTACTTGTTGCGGACATGATGCCTATATACATAATCATGCCTAGCTATTCTCATAATTATGCACTTTTCTATCAATTGCTCGACAGTAATTTGTTCACCCACCGTAATACTTATGCTATCTTGAGAGAAGCCACTAGTGAAACCTATGGCCCCGGGGTCTATTTTCCATCATATTAATCTCCCGACAACGAGCCATTTCTGTCGCCGTTTATTTTGTAATCTTTACTTTTAATCTTTATCATAAAAATACCAAAAATATTATCTTATCATCTCTATCAGATCTCACTTTTGCAAGTGGCCGTCAAGGGATTGACAACCCCTTTATCGCGTTGGTTGCAAGGATCTTATTTGTTTGTGTAGGTATGAGGGACTTGCATGTGGCCTCCTACTGGATTGATACCTTGGTTCACTACAGGAATCAGCTATTTTGCCGTCTGCCATGGCGAACGGTAAAGGCATGAACGGCGGACGGCAAAGGCCTTTGCCGTCAGCCGCGGACGGCAAAAGGCTCCGGCAAAGTAGGCTACGGTAAAGAGCTACTTTGCCGTCTGCTTTCGGCGGCTGACGGCAAAGGGACCTTTGCCATCAGCAGCAGACGACAAAGCAACTGGATAGGGTTAGCTCCGTTAGCCGCTAATGGGTGGCTTTGCCGTCAGCCTCCTACAATCACAGACGGTAAAGAAGTTTGTCTGTTTATTAAAATAAATAAACAGTCCAAGTGCAGAGGCTATAAATAAACACAACATTATCCATCCGCACTTTGTTCCAAGAATCGAAGACGAACGGACAAATTTCACAATACAAAATTACAATATTTACACATAATACATCATCCACACATTGTTCCAAGAATATATCATCCACGAACGGACAAATTTCACAATACGAACACGACATTATCCATCCACACTTTGTTCCAAGAACGAACGGACTCCTCTGTGCCCGTGGTCGCCGGAGAAAATAGCAGCCGCGCCCTATCACTTCTCCTCGAGGCCGGGGCCGAGGTTCGAGGCCGGCAGAGGCCGGCGGGGCTGACGGAGCCAGGGCCAACGGAGCCGGGGCCAATGGAGGCCAGCAGGGGAGACGGGGCGCGGAGGCTGCCGCGGTCGACGAGCGACGAGACGCAGAGGCACGCGGGGGCGACGGGCGACGGGGCCGGGGCCGGCGGACGAGAAGGCGGCCAGTGAGGTCGGGGCCGGCAGGCGAGATGGCGGCCAACGAGGTGGTGGAGGGCGCCGGCGGGCCGATGGAGGCCGGCGGGGGCGACGGGTGAAGTGGCCGGGCCGGCGGTGAAGGGGGAAGTGGACGCGGCCGACGGAAGAGGTGGTGGCCGGCGAGGCTGGATCCAGCGGGCGAGGTGTTGGCCGGCAAGGCCGGGGGTCAAGGCGGTGGCGGGCGCCGGCCGGCCGGTGTGCCGATTTGGATCGAGAGAGAGAGAGAAAGGAGAAAGAGATGTGGTGGGGTGAGGTGGGGATAAGGGACAGAGAGAGACGTGGTGGGGTGAGGTGGGACGTGGTGGGTGCGTGCATGGGTGTGCGTCGTGGGTGCGTGCGTGGGTGTGCGTCCGATGGGGTGTGGGTGGGGATGCCATGTCATCGATCCGCATGATCGATCCAGGTGTTGTGCTTCTTCTTTGCCGTCCGCCCCGGCTTTGTCGTCTGCTATTTGATCTTTGCCGTCCGCTAGCAGACGGCAAAGGTTGGACATTGCCGTCCGCTAGCTGACGGCAAAAAAGTTAACCTCTTTGCCGCAGACGGCAAAGAAGTTGACCTAGCCACGCCGTGCCCCATGGGGCCCACTAGGCTCTTTGCCGTCTGCCTTTTCCCTCTTTGTCGTCAGCCAGCAGACGGCAAAGAGCCAGCTGATGGCAAACAGTCTCTTTGCCATATGCCAGCTCTTTTCCGTCCGCTATCCCAAGGCAGACGGCAAAGAGCCTCTTTGCCATCTGCAAGCAGACGGCAAAGAGCTGGTAGATGGCAAAGTAGCAGATTCCAGTAGTGGTTCTCAAAAACTAAGGGAAATACTTACGCTACTTTGCTGCATCACCCTTTCCTCTTCAAGGGAAAACCAACGCATGCTCAAGATGTAGCAAGAAGGATTTCTGGCGCCGTTGCCGGGGAGTCTACGCACAAGTCAAGACATACCAAGTACTCATCACAAACTCTTATCCCTCGCATTACATTATTTGCCATTTGCCTCTCGTTTTCCTCTCCCCCACTTCACCGTTGCCGTTTTATTCGCCCTCTCTTTCCGTTCGCCTCTTTCTCGCTTGCTTCTTGTGTGTTTGTTCTCTGTGCTGCCGTCATGTCTGAAACTGGGGAGGTTATCGTTGATAAGGATAATAATATGGAAAACTTTGATGTTTTTGATGATCCTCTTGAAGATCATACTATTTTACACACTAAAAAGTTTCGGATTGTTAGCGGTAATATTATTGGAAAAGGAGTTATTCAAGATTTCTTTACTTGTGTCGGTGCCCTGCCCTCTATGGGTGGGTCTATTCTTCATAGAACTAGTAGTCTTGCGGATGCTATATCCTTGCTCGTAGTTGAACTTGAAAGACAATTTATCCATGTGCATCCTTGCATACAAAGGATTTTTCTAGAGTTTTCCAATATTGAGCATTCTTCTGTTAAGCGAGCGGCTACAATCTTTTTTGCACATGAGTTCAGATTTATAATGAAGAGGCCAATGAAATTTTTGCGCATTATAGGGTGGACGCTGGTCGTCCTCCCATAGAAGCTATCCTTTTTAATCAAGAAGACTTAATGTGTTTACGATCTTTAGATCATGTTGCTTACAATGAAAACCTTAGAAAAAGGTTCCTACCGATGTTCTAGTTGATAGAATTGCTGAACTTAATGATGACTTTGCTATTCAGAACAATGGGTTAGGTTTTTCTCTTGAACAAAGGCTCATGACTTATTGCCAAAGTAATGCTTATAATGATGAATTGGTTGTGCAATATAAGGGGCCAAAGGAGGAACCCATACCTCCCGAGCTTGATCTTGGGGACTTTTGTCCTATTAAATTTAGCCCTTTTGATTACTTTTGCTTGCCACAAAGAAAACTTGCTGCTGAACGTAGGGAATATGAGATGAGTTTTTGTGATTTACCTTACCATTATTATGGTAATACCTAGATCTATCCTTGCCTTTGTGCCTAGCTAGGGGCGTTAAACGATAGCGCTTGTTGGGAGGCAACCCAATTTTATTTTTGCTTTTTGGTTCTGTTTAGGAATAAATCTTTGATCTAGCCTCTGGTTAGATGTGTTTTTGTGTTTTAATTAGTTTTTGTGCCAAGTAGAACCTTTGGGAAGACTTGGGTGAAGTCTTTTTGATCTTGCTGTAAAAAAAACAGAAACTTTAGCGCTCACGAGATTAGCTACAACTTTTTACTGGAGAGCGCTATTTAGTTGATTATTTTTGCAGATGATTAATAGATAAATTCCTCACGCCCATCAATTTATTTTGGAATTTTTGGAGTTCCAGAAGTATGCGTTTGATACAGATTACTGCAGACTGTTCTGTTTTTGACAGACTCTGTTTTTCGTGTGTTGTTTGCTTATTTTGACGAATCTATGGCTAGTATTGGAGGTTATGAACCATAGAGAAGTTGGAATACAGTAGGTTTAACACCAATATAAATAAAGAATGAGTTCATTACAGTACCTTGAAGTGGTGTTTTGTTTTCTTTCGCTAACGGAGCTCATGAGATTTTCTGTTAAGTTTTGTGTTGTGAAGTTTTCAAGTTTTGGGTAAAGATTTGATGGATTGTGGAACAAGGAGTGGAAATAGACTAAGCTTGGGGATGCCCAAGGCACCCCAAGGTAAAATCCAAGGACAACCAAAAGCCTAAGCTTGGGGATGCCCCGGAAGGCATCCCCTCTTTTGTCTTCGTCCATCGGTAACTTTACTTGGAGATATATTTTTATTCACCACATGATATGTGTTTTGCTTGGAGCGTCTTGTATGATTTGAGTATTTGCTTTTTAGTTCACCACAATCATCCTTTCTGTACACACCTTTTGGGAGAGACACACATTAATCGGAAATTATTAGAATACTCTTTGTGCTTCACTTATATCTTTTGAGCTAAACAATTTTGCTCTAGTACTTCACTTATATCTTTTAGAGCACGGTGGTGGTTTTATTTTATAGAAATTATTGATCTCTCACGCTTCACTTATATTATTTTGAGAGTCTTTTAGAACAGCATGGTAATTTGCTTTGGCTATAAAATTAGTCCTAGTGTGATAGGCATCCAAGATGGATATAATAAAAACTTTCATATAAGTGCATTGAATACTAAGAGAAGTTTGATACACTACAAAAAAATACACTTCCATGATGATACGTGTTTGTCACAGTAGGTCATGTTTTCTGTCATGCATGTACATCCATGACAAATTTATGACAGAATGAAGATAGTCATACCGGTGCTGTCGTAGAAGTGTTCCATGACATTACCAAAATTGTCATCACGGAAGTGTCCACTTCCATGACGATAAATCGCGCGTCACAGAAGTGCTTCCGTCAAGGGTGACCGACACGTGGCATCCGCCGTAACGGAACACCGTTAAGCTATCGGGTCCGGTTTTGGATCCGATAACCCGTTGACAGCCCGGACCAATGGGGATTTTCCACGTGTAAAATTCTGATTGGCTGACGGAAACACGTGTCAGCTCCGCGTTGGCACATGTGTCACTCATCCAATGGGAGAGATGCGCCTATGATATGTTGACACGTGGACCGGCCCAAAAGTGGCCCATAAAGTTTAAATAGGCGAGCCCAACTAAAGGCCCACAAGATTTTGCGGTCCATAATGGGCCAGCCTAGCAAAAGGCCAACGAGATTTTATGTATCATAATGGGCCGGCCCAGCTAAAGGCGCGCGAGAGTTTGCAGGCCATAATAGGCCGGCCCAGCTAAGGGCCCGCGAGATTTTGCGGTCCATAATGGGCCGGCCAGCTAAAGGCCCAACATTCTCAGTTAAGTCCCGTACGGCTAGTGTCAAATCGGCCCGTCAATGGCCTATCCTAAACTTGTCATCTTCGCGGCCCATGGTCACTTCTGGCCCGTTAACAGTCCGCTAAGTATATGGGCCGAATTATGGCCCGGTGTATTTTTGGCCTGTTAAAGGTCCTGGTTCATTTGGGCCCATTTACATGCCATTGAAACTTCCGGCCCATAAACGACCGTGAAGGCTTTTGGTCATACTCGGCCATGTGTGACATTCGGCCTGTTAGAGGCCCACTATAGATTTGGGCCACTTTCGGCCTATTGTGATTTTCGGCCTGTTAACGTCGGACGAAATCCATGGGCCATATGTGGCCCAACGTCACATCGGGCCCATTAACTGTCCATATAAAAATGACGATAATCTAGCCCGACCGAACTTCCGGTCTGATAAAGGCCCGTGTATTAGGTCGGCGCATTTATGGCCCGTCCGAATTTCGGCCTGTGAAAGATCCGCATCGTAAATGTGCCCAATCTCACTTTCGGTCTTTTAAAGGCCCATGTTTTTTATGGGCTCGAGATATTTACACCTGTAAACGGCCTATTGTTACCGGGCCCAAATTATGTTTAGGCCTATTAAAGGCCCACTATGGGCATAGGCCTACCAGAAAAATATGAAATCTTATGCTGATTTAGGCCCAGATATTTTTAGTGGCCTACAAGCAAATTTCGGCCTATAATCGTTTTTAGCCCAATTGGAATGGGCCCGACGAATGTTGGCATGTTGGGCTCCTACGAAGCTTTCGGCCGAATACATTACTAAGATAAACCTACACTATATAAAAATAGTGTCGTAATTATTGCAGCCTTTTGCAGCATCATAAATGCTGTATCATAACAAAAGACCTGCTGGCATAAAGTTTACAGTCCTTGCAGATAAAAGCACCATCAGATGCATAGAAGCACAGATCATTTAACCTGAGTGCTAATGTTTCAGGCTGTAGAATCTGATGGAGCAGCACGATCTGCACATTTTTCCGCCATTGCTCTTGAACAACGAAGCGAATGTCTGATAGTCTGGTTTCAAAATCATTCATATCTTGGCGACATTTGTCAACCACTATTCTTGTTTCCAAAACGACGTCCATTAGGGATTGGACTTGTGTCTGGAGCACAGATATATCACTCTGTCTAGCAGGAAGATTTTGTTCAGTAGGCGATTTGGACGAGGTTACCTTGACAACCAACCCAGAATTACGCACGAAGGTGCTTTTTGCACTGTTAGTGGAGAGATACTGACGCACTGCAGCAAGACGTGACATTGTGCCTGTGGTAGCCTCGTCCCCTTCAGGTGGTTGTGGTTGTTCAATCATTTTTTCCATAGCTTCCTGAAAGTTTGAACTTGTAGATTAGTGTACGAGATAAGTTACTAATGAGACAAAAACAAACAAAGTAGGTTACACGTTTATACATAACTTATTTCTGTGTACTACTGTAATACATTAGCATGTATTGTAGTGCCAACTACATAATTGTGACAGCCTGGATTTTGCCTTCTGTCTTTTTCCGGACTTGCCTTCTCTCTTTTTCCGGACTTGGTTTTCACCGTGATTTTTGCCCTGATTTGATTTGGTTTTTGAATCACTTCATATGGACTTGTCACTTGGGAATATCCTTGGCTTTCACCCAAGTGACCTATCTACATTATTCTTCCAACAAACTCCCAAAATAATCAAATGAATATTTTTCCTAAAAGAAAAATATTCATTTCCCTCTCTAAAACTCACTTCAGAACTTGTGCTCCAAAGCAACCCAATTTTTCTTGCTCAGAAAAATCTGAGATAATTCATGAATATTCTTAGGACCCTGGCACACCTTCGCATGCAAAAAATTGCATCACTTTTTGTAATATTTTTGTTGTAGAAAATCTTTTCACATCTGGACATGAAATGCACTTTGTACAGCAAGTGCATTTTTCCTTTAGCTTTTGGCCTTGAGTTTTCTTGAGCTTAAACACCTTCCTAAGAAACCCTAAACCCCAGGAGATTAGCCCTAATGGCCTTCTAGAAGATGGCCAAACTTGGCGACCAAGTTTCTGACCAGAAACTTGCCAGCTTGGTAGAGTCACGTCTGGTCGGCCTGGGTATGATCCATCACCCCTCCTAGACGTAACACTGCACGGTCGAGCGCGTAGACAACGTTTGGCCGCTCATGGTCGTCGTTTTGACCATGCCAGATTGGTGACCGCACGAGGACACGGCGCCTGGCAGCGTCTCGACACGCTCTGGCTGGCGCCTTGCTCTCTGTTTCGCGCGTGCTCGTTCCAGCGCTCGCCCCTGACTGTCGCACCACGCCACAACCCTCGACTCATCAAGCTTGACCCCTCCCTGGCGCTCACCGACGCCGGAGCCGCCGCAGCAAGCACGGGCGCGTCACGGCCAAAACGCCACAGTGCGCGCGTGTGCTTGTCTGCTTCCCCAACCGCCTCCTGTGTGCGTCCGCAAGCGTGGGCAAGCCCCTGAGTCGACGCAGCACTTTGCCCCCTCGCGTTGGAGATTCTCGTCGACGTTCGCCGCATGTCCAGAATGCTCCAGCAGCGACACGTCCCCTCCCCTCTTGCTCCGGCTATATAAAGCCACCCCGACTCAAATCCTGGCCACGCACCACTCCACACAACCACCACGAACACGTAGAACGACCGCAGTTCGGTCAGGCAGGCCTCTGGCCATCGCCCCGACCCGAGGACTCTGGCGATCCCTACCGGCCAGCTGCCGCTCTTCAGGGCCTCTCGAGCTCAGGAAACTACTTGGGCAGGGCCTTGGTGGTCTGTTGGTGCTGCTTGGAGGCCGTTGAGCCCTCGGAGCTGCCTCTAGCCACCGTCTTCAACCTCTCCGGCGAACCCCGTCCGCCACCGAAGCTTGCAAGCTCAACCCCGAGCTGCTCCATCCACCTCTCGCCAAGCCACATGTACGGGCAGGTGCGCCGCGAGCACCGCTTCCAATCTATCCCTCTAGCCTAGCCCCAAACCCCCGCTCCGCAGACGAAGCCCAAGAGGACCCGAAAGTCGTCATTGGTATGTTTCTCGTTAACGACATACCCGCCGTAATTTTATTTGACTCTGGGGCTTCCCACTCTTTTATTTTGCGGAGTTTTGCTTCCCAAAACAATTTTCCTTGCTTGATTTTGGGAAAACACATGCTGGTACAATCCCCGGGATCCCTACTCAGAAGCAATCGCGTCTACCGAAATTTGGAGATTGACATCAAGGGCGTCAAGTTTCCAACATCGTTGATAATCATCGATTCCATTAAATTGTGTGTCATTCTGGGCATGAATTGGTTAACCCAATACCAAGTCTGCATCAGCTGTGCAACCAGAGAAGTTACCTTGAAAAATATGGAAGGTCGCACTACCAGTTTTTATGCCCGCAAGCGCATCCCCATGAAAGATATGGTGTTCGCAGCCGTGGCAGAAGAGGTGGAATTAATCCCAGTGGTTAGTGAGTATCCAGATGTATTTCCTGAAGAATTGCCCGACATGCCACCAGACCAAGAATTGGAGTTTGCCATTGACCTAGTGCCTAGAACCACCCCGATACATAAGAAATATTATTGGATGCCCTCCTCAGAATTGGTGGAATTGAAGAAACAACTGGATGAGATGCTGCAAAATGGATACATTCGTCCAAGCTCTTCACCATGGGGATCACCAGCAATCTTCATGGACAAAAAGGATGGCAGTCTACGAATGTGCGTAGACTACCGATAGCTGAATGACGTCACCATTGAAAACAAGTGTCCACTGTCAAGGATTGATGATCTGTTTGATCAACTCAGTGGGGCCAAAGTATTCTCAAAGATTGATTTGAGGACGGGATATCATCAACTCAAGATAAAGAAGGAAGATATTCCTAAGACCGCGTTCACCACTCGGTACGATCTTTACGAATACACCGTTATGTCCTTCGGCCTCACCAACGTTCCTGCATTCTTTATGCATATGATGAACAAGGTGTTTATGGACTTGTTGGACAAATTCGTGGTGGTGTTCATTGACGACATCCTCATTTACCCCAAGAGCAAGGACGAGCATAAGGAGCATCTTCGAGTAGTTCTGCAAAGGCTTCGCGATCATCAACTTTATGCCAAATTCAGCAAATGTGAGTTTTGGCTCCAGCAAGTGGGATTCCTCGAACATATCCTCTCGGAAGAAGGAATCTCGGTGGACCCAAGCAATGTAAAAGATGTACTTGGTTGGTCTGCACCCACCACTATGTATAGTTATGTTGGGACTATGTATAGTTATGTTGGACTCTTTTATTCGACTTGGTTTTCATTCCCTGTTTCCTTCCGGGATTTGTCATTGGTTTTCCCCCATTTTGGAATTTTCTCATCATGGTTGCTATGTATTGGGAAAACGAAAAATAGGATGCCGCATGGAGGCAGCAGCAGTCAAGCTGGTGAGGATGTCCCTGTCCGTCGTTCCGCAAGACACGCAGGACATTCCCCTGAGCCATACCAGCCACCTCCGCCTCCACCGCCACAACCGCCTTCCACCGAGCAAATCCTGTGAATGTTTGAAGAAAGAAGGAGCAACGATCTGCTGGAAATACTGAAAAGTGTACAAGTTATGGTTGGGCAGAATGGAAACCAGAATGGCCATCATTCCAAGCTGTCAGATTTTCAGCGAACCAAGCCTCCCAGTTTTAGCCATGCCACTGATCCTTTGGACGCCGACGACTGGCTAAGGACTATTGAGAGAAAACTAGAAATTGCTCGCACAGACAAAGGAGAAAAGGTTCCCTTTGCAACGCATTATCTCGAAGGAGCTGCTACTATATGGTGGGATAATGCCAAAGCAATATGGCCTACCGACGAGGAAATTACTTGGACAAAATTCAAGGATCATTTCCGCAAATATCATATTCCCACCGGAGTCATGAAGATCAAGCAATGCGAATTTCTCGCTCTCACTCAAGGCAGCATGACCGTCGCCAAATACCTGAATAAATTCAACCATCTGGCCCGCTATTCTCTCCACGATGTGGCCACAGAAGAGCGAAGGATTGACTGGTTCCTTGGAGGCTAAATCAGCATCTCAGGTGCACTCTCAGTATGTTTGACTTCCCGGACTTCTTGACTCTGGAGAACAAGGTCCTCATCGCCGAGAGGGAACACAAGCTCCTGCACGACAACAAGCCAGTTGCTAATGACCACAAGCGCAAATTCGAGCCCAAGAAGGATATGTAACCAGTGCAAAAGGCTCGTACTTGGAAACAGACTCAGGTGGAGTACCAACCCAATTGGCAGCAGAATGTCAACAAGACTACTACACAAGTCAAGAATGTCGTGACCAGCCCGGTGCGCGACGATTGTCAATGCAACAATTCGTGTTTCAGCTATGGTCAAACCGGACACTACGCCCGACAGTGTCCCAAGAACACCAAGCACGTCGCCCCATATCAGCCGCAAGTCAACTACATGGAGCAGTATTCCGCCCCCGATATAATCCAAGGGCAAGTTCATCACATCTCCGCAGACGAAGCCCAAGAGGACCCGGAAGTCGTCATTGGTATGTTTCTCGTTAACGATATACCCGCCGTAATTTTATTTGACTCTGGGGCTTCCCACTCTTTTATTTTGCGGAGTTTTGCTTCCCAAAACAATTTTCCTTGCTTGATTTTGGGAAAACACATGCTGGTACAATCCCGGGATCCCTACTCAGAAGCAATCTCGTCTACCGAAATTTGGAGATTGACATCAAGGGCGTCAAGTTTCCAACATCGTTGATAATCATCGATTCCAACAAATTGGATGTCATTCTGGGCATGAAATGGTTAACCCAATACCAAGTCTGCATCAGCTGTGCAACCAGAGAAGTTACCCTGAAAAATATGGAAGGTCGCACTACTAGTTTTTATGCCCGCAAGCGCATCCCCACAAAAGATATGGTGTTCGCAGCCGTGGCAAAAGAGGTGGAATTAATCCCAGTGGTCAGTGAGTATCCAGATGTATTTCCTGAAGAATTGCCCGACATGCCACCAGACCAAGAATTGGAGTTTGCCATTGACCTAGTGCCTAGAACCACCCCGATACATAAGAAATATTATCGGATGCCCTCCTCGGACTTGGTGGAATTGAAGAAACAACTGGATGAGATGCTGCAAAAAGGATACATTCATCCAAGCTCTTCACCATGGGGATCACCAGCAATCTTCATGGACAAAAAGGATGGCAGTCTACGAATGTGCGTAGACTACCGACAGCTGAATGACGTCACCATTAAAAACAAGTGTCCACTGTCGAGGATTGATGATCTGTTTGATCAACTCAGTGGGGCCAAAGTATTCTCAAAGATTGATTTGAGGACGGGATATCATCAACTCAAGATAAAGAAGGAAGATATTCCTAAGACCGCATTCACCACTCGATACGGTCTTTACGAATACACCGTTATGTCCTTCGGCCTCACCAACGTTCCTGCATCCTTTATGCATATGATGAACAAGGTGTTTATGGACTTGTTGGACAAATTCGTGGTGGTGTTCATTGACGACATCCTCATTTACCCCAAGAGCAAGGACGAGCATAAGGAGCATCTTCGAGCAGTTCTGCAAAGGCTTCGCGATCATCAACTTTATGCCAAATTCAGCAAATGTGAGTTTTGGCTCCAGCAAGTGGGATTCCTCGAACATATCCTCTCGGAAGAAGGAATCTCGGTGGACCCAAGCAAGGAAATCCGGAGTTTCCTTGGACTGGCCGGATGTTATCGCCGTTTCATCGAAGGATTTTCCAAGATCGCCAAGCCAATGACTGAGCTCCTCAAGAAGGAGAAGAAGTTCGTATGGACTGAGGACTACGAATGGAGCTTCAATGAGTTAAAAACCAGGCTGACATCGGCACCCGTATTAACTCTTCCAGACATCTACCGCAGTTTCGATGTTTACGGCGACGCCTCCAGAAAAGGACCGGGGTGTGTACTCATGCAAGATGGCAAAGTGGTGGCCTATGCATCTCGCCAACTACGGCAACATGAAGGAAACTATCCTACTCGTGATTTGAAATTGGCCGCAGTGGTGCACGCTTTGAAAATCTGGAGACATTATGTGATTGGAAAGAAGTGCCAGATATTCACCGACAATAAAAGTCTCAAGTATATATTCACTCAGCCCGACTTGAACCTTCGACAGCGAAGATGGCTCGAGTTGGTTAAGGAATACGACCTCAGAATAAATTATCACCCGGGCAAAGCTAATGTGGTGGCTGACGCCCTCAGCCGCAAACCAGCCAACCTTAATGCTCTAATGGATTCCTTACCTCTGGAGCTTTATAAAGAAATCATGCAGCTAAACTTGGTGATCACCGACGCCCGTCTTACCAATATATTGGAAGTTGCCCCTACTCTCGAAGAAGAAATCCGCAGTGCTCAGGCGGAGGATAAGGTGTTACAAATATATGTTTAGAAGGTGCACCAAGGGCGTGCACCGGATTTCTCTATGGATCAGCAAGGTTCGCTAAGGTTCCGAGGAAGACTTTGCGTACCCAACCAAGAAAGTCTGAAGAAGAAAATATTGGCGGAAGCACATGAAGCACCATACTCAATTCACCCCGGTGGTACCAAAATGTATGAGGACCTTCGGCAGATATTTTGGTGGGATGGAATGAAGAAAGATATCGCATACTTTGTGGCCTGTTGCAACATATGCAATAAGGTGAAGGTGGAACATCAAAAACTCGCCGACTCCTCCAGCCTCTGCCGGTATCCCAGTGGAAATGGGACGACATTTGCATGGATTTCATCACCGGATTACCAAGGTCTCATCGAGGAAACGACGCGATATGGGTCACAGTGGACACCCTAACCAAGGTGGCACACTTCCTGCCCATCCGGACCACATACCGTGCAAATCAACTTGCACAGCTATATGTATCAAGAATCGCCAGTCTGCATGAAGTACCCAAGACTATCATCTCCGACAAGGGATCTCTATTCACGTCCGCATTTTGGTCCCGACTGCATCAAGCCTTGGGGACCGCTCTGAAGTACAACACAACTTATCATCCTCAGACAGATGGACAGACTGAGCGAGTAAATCAAATACTCGAAGATATGCTCCGGGCATGTACATTGGCCCAAGGAACCAAGTGGGAAGACTGTCTACCTTACGCCGAGTTTTCCTACAACAACAGTTTCCAGGCCAGCTTGAAGATGTCACCCTATGAAGCCCTGTATGGCCGGAAATGCCGCACCCCATTGAATTGGCCTCAAACCGGAGACAGCCATATTTTCGGGACTGATTTAACGCTTGAAGCAGAGAAGCAAGTCAAGGAAATCCGGGACAGACTGCAACTGGCCAAATCCCGACAGAAGAGCTACTATGATGCCAAACATCATCAGATCAGCTTCGAACCCAGAGAACACGTATATCTCCGAGTCACCCCTATGAAAGGACTCAAGAGGTTTCAAACCCGAGGAAAATTGGCACCCAGATATATCGGTCCATTCCCCATCATGGCCAGAGTCGTAACAGTTGCCTACCAGTTGGAATTGCCACCAGAATTATCAGAAGTACACAACGTGTTTCACATCTCACAGCTAAGGAAATGTATCTCGCCTCCAGAGAAAAGGACTGATATGGCAGAAATAGAATTGGCTATGGATTTGACTTATGAGGAAAAGCCAATCAAAATATTGGATCAGACAGAAAGGGTCACTCGCAGCAAAGAGATAAGGTTTTACAAGGTTCAGTGGGAGCGTCACACCGACGAAGAAGCAACCAGGGAAAGAGAGGAATTTTTAAGGACTGCATACCCAGAATGGTTTTCCCAAGCAACCAAATCTCGAGGACGAGATTCATCCTAAGTGGGGGAGGTTTCTGACAGCCTGGATTTTGCCTTCTCTCTTTTTCCGGACTTGCCTTCTCTCTTTTTCCGGACTTGGTTTTCACCGTGGTTTTTGCACCGATTTGATTTGGTTTTTGAATAATTTCATATGGACTTGTCACTTGGGCATATCCTTGGCTTTCACCCAAGTGACCTATCTACATTATTCTTCCAACAAATTCCCAAAATAATCAAATGAATATTTTTCCTAAAAGAAAAATATTCATTTCCCTCTCTAAAACTCACTTCAGAACTTGTGCTCCAAAGCAACCCCAATTTTTCTTGCTCAGAAAAATCTGACATAATTCATGAATATTCTTAGGACCCTCGCACACCTTGCCGTGCAAAAATATTGCATCACTTTTTGTAATTTTTTTGCTGTAGAAAATCTTTTCACTTCTGGACATGAAATGCACTTTGTACAGCATGTGCATTTTTCTTTTAGCTTTTGGCCTTGAGTTTCCTTGAACTTAAACACCTTCCTAAGAAACCCTAAACCCCAGGAGATTAGCCCTAATGGCCTTCTAAAAGATGGCCAAACTTGGCGACCAAGTTTCTGACCAGAAACTTGCCGGCTTGGTAGAGTCACGTCTGGTCGGCCTGGGTATGATCCATCACCCCTGCTAGACGTATCACTGCATGGTCGAGCGCGTAGACAAGGTTTGGCCGCTCCTGGCCGTCGTTTTGATCATTCCAGCTTGGTGACCGCGCGAGGACACGGCGCCTAGCAGCGTCTCGACGCGCTCTGGCTGGCGCCTTGCTCTCTGTTTCGCGTGTGCTCGTTCCAGCGCTCGCCCCCGACTGCCGCACCGCGCCACAACCCTCGACTCATCAAGCTTGACCCCTCCCTGGCGCTCGCCGACGCTGGAGCCGCCCCAGCAAGCACGGGCGCGTCGCGGCCAAAATGCCATAGTGCGCGCGTGTGCTTATCTGCTTCCCCACACGCCTCCTGTGCGCGTCCGCAAGCGTGGGCAAGCCCTTGAGTCGACGCAGCACTTTGCCCCCTTGCGTTGGAGCTTCTCATCGATATTCGCCACGTGTATAGAACGCTCCGGCGACGACACGTCCCCTCCCCTCTTGCTCCGGCTATATAAAGCCACCCGACTCGAATCCTGGCCACGCACCACTCCACACAACCACCACGAACACGTAGAACAACCGCAGTTCGGTCGGGCAGGCCTCTGGCCGTCGCCCCGACCCGAGGATTCCGGCGATCCCCGCAGGCCAGCTGCCGCTCTCCAGGGCCTCTCGAGCTTAGGCAACTGCTTGGGCAGGGCCTTTGTGGTCTGTTGGTGCTGCTTGGAGGCCGCCGAGCCCTCGGAGCTGCGTGTAGCCGTCGTCTTCAACATCTCCGCGAACCCCGTCCGCCACCGAAGCTTGCGAGCTCAACCCCAAGCTGCTCCGTCCACCTCTCGCCAAGTCATGGGTACGGGCAGGTGCGTCGCGAGCCCCGCTTCCAATCTATCCCTCTAGCCTAGCCCCAAACCCCCTCGTCGCCGGCGTGAGCTCCGGCGAAGCGCAGCCTCCCCTCTGATCTCGATCCCCCTCCTCTCTCCTGACGGGCGGGGCCCAGTGTCA
>NC_057802.1:448218102-448230703 GCF_018294505.1 Triticum aestivum | reverse complement strand
TGTTTATTCAAATTTAATTCAGAAATTTGACTAAACTTTGACCAGCCACCATTTCTAAACCATAAGTCCAAATGAGTTGATTCTTTTTGCATTGTCTTTGTTACAGAAAGCTCTAGCAGCACACCAAAAGGTGGATTTGTCCTTGCTGTCTAGAATTTTTGGTGATTTTCAGAATGTGTTTTGACATTTATTTTTGTGGCTTTAAATTATTTTTCAGAAGGAGAAGCTTGTCTTGAAGCAACCCAAGAGGGGTGTGATCCTCCTCTACACTAAGGCAAGCCATACCAACATTTGGATGGTGTTATTTCAATATCTATGATTTTCTACTTGAATATGAGTTCTTATTTGCATTTAAAATTTGGTAAATAATTTTGGTAAATTATTAGTTACTTTATTCTCGTAGAAATGCTTCTTTTGGTTACTGGTTGCATGCAATGAACTTGTTTGGTTAAGTACATTAAGATTTTGCACTATGCATATTGCTATGGAAATTAATGGCAGTAATTTTATTAAGTGATATTTTCATTTAAATAAAGAGCTAATAAAAATGTTGCTTGCTGATAAAAATGAGTTATAACCAGAGAGTTTTGACCTTTAGTGTTGCAAGGTAATTATGTGGTTAAGTTTGATCCATGAACATGAGTTGTTTGCTTTGCATGACGAGTAGTTGCATGAAAATTATTTTTCATATCATGTTTTTGATAAAGAGTTTTTATCAAAGTTAAACCTGATTAAGTTCAACTTGAATATGATGTTGATCACATCATGGTGCACTACAAAAAAAGACACATCCGTGACATTTTGGGCCGAACGAATTTTTTTTGTCATACATATGACACTTCTATGACGATAATTGTGACAAAACCCGGTATCATCATAGATGTGGTGGGCTCCTACTTCTATGACAAAAAATCATGAGAGAAAATGGGCTTTTCGTCCTGGGCGGGCCGGAGACGCAGCTGCATGACATTCTTTGGGCCGTCCATGACGGAAAAAACCGTGGTAGAAGCGAGGGCGTGGAAAATTTTGGGGAGTTCCTGGTTACGGTGGGAGGTCGGGGGCCGAGCGATGCGCGTTTCTCTCGTACACGTACGCGCATGTGTGCGAGGCGTTGGCTCTAACTGAACCCGAGCGAGGCGTTGGGCTCTAACTGAACCCGAGCGATTGCACTGCAGGCTACGCGTTACTGAACCCGAGCGATTGATCAATGGCTGTTAACTGAACCCGATCGAGCGATTCCTTCGCTACTGCTGCTAACTGAAGCCGATCGATGCTGCCTCTGGATGAACAGTGAGCGTTGCTGGGGGGGTTGGATGAACAGTTCCCGGTGGGGGTGGATGAACAGGACCCCGTGGTGTTGCCTCTGGATGAATAGGACCCCAATCGATCGAGCCGGTTGGGGCTGGATGAACAGGACCCTGTGGAGGGCAGAATGAACAGGACCACCCCGTGGAGGGCAGAATGAACAGTAGACGGTGGAGGGCTGGATGAACAGTAGCCCGTGGAAGGGTGGTTGAACAGGAGCCCGTGGAGAGGGCTGGTTGAACAGTAGCCGGTGGAGTAGTGCGTGGTGGAGGCTGGATGAACAGTCGCAGGTGGAGGCTGGAGGAGGTCGACGGTGGATGAACAGTAGCCCGTGGAGGCTGGAGGGGGTCGACGGTGGAGATGAACAGTATCCCATGAAGTCCCGTTTTGCGGTATGCCACACACCTCCCGATGAACAGGACCCCCGTTTCGACCGTAGCGCTCCAACACAAGTCCGTTTCCTCCGTTTTGCGCTACGCCACACCCCTCCCGATCAACAGGACCCCGTTTCGACCATAGGAGGTCTGTTTCCTCCGTTTTGCGGTACGCCAGACCCCTCCCGATGAACAGGATCCCGTTTCGAACGTGGCCGGTCGAACACAAGGCCGTTTCCTCCGTTCTGCGGTACGCCAGGCCTCGTTTCCATCGGTTGTTCCGTCCAGACCCTCCCAATGAACACGACGACGCATTCCATTCCGACCCAGCCGGTTGGCTCCCACGCGTTCCGTTGCCTCCCGATGAACACGACGCATTGCGTTGCCTCCCCATGAACACGACGCATTCCGTTGCCTCCTCATGAACACGACGATGATGCTGTTTCTCTGTTTCGACCCAGCCATGTATACGAGCCCTGGCCGTACGTATGCGCGAGTAGGCGTTCGAGACCCCGTCCGTATGTACACATACGTGGCCGTATTTTCTTTCTTGCACCCTGGCCGCTGTACGTACGTGTACATGCTACGTGCGCGCCTCTACTACGACACGTACGCGCCTCTACTACGACACGTGCGCGCCTCTACATCCACCAGTATATATGTACGTACACGCTCGCGACCAGAAGGACAACGCTACATACGCTTCGACCAGGTGGGTCCCGACTGTCAGGCACTTCCTTGCCTGCGAATATGTAGCTGGTGGGTCCCAGCAGTCAGGGGGGCGAATCATTTTTTTGCCCAGACGCACTTCCTTGCATGCGAAGATGTAGCTGGTGGGTCCCAGCAGTCAGGGGCAAACGTTTTTTTCGCGAAATACGGTGGCCCGTCCGGTGGGTCCCTGCTGTGAGGTGGAGGAATAATTATTTTGCACGTAATAAGGAGGCACTTCCTTGCTGCGGCCGTGGACCCAGCTATCAGCCTCTCCACGTACAGTCCATGTCCGATGGAAGTCGTTCCTTGACCACGTTGACCACGCCGCACCGAGAGCACCAGGGCGGTGGACGATGGCGAGGCCTAGGAAGGGGACGACGCGGAGCCGGGGAAGACGCGGCAGTGGATGCCCATGCATAGAGGAGTACGAGGGTTCACTGGTTCGCTGCGGTGTGAGGCTGCCGTCGCCGCAGAATAACAGGGGGTGTGGGTGAGTAGAGGGATGGCCTGGCCAGCGGTGGGAGTAGTAGGGGGCGGTGAGGCCTCCGCCGCATCGCAGCCGGCCACGGGAGGCAGGAGCACGAGGCACGACTGGCGCTGGTTTGGGCGGCTGGAGCAAGAAGACCAGAGGTTGAAGAAGCACTACGGCCGTTGGATGGACATCGTACGGTCACTAGAGCTAGAATCGTGCATATTGACTAAGTTGACAAAGCCCTCCGTCCCCGTCAACTTAGTAGGCCCACAAGTCAGCCTGCCACTATACTGGGTCCCAGCTAACAGGGGGAGTATTCATTTTTTTGTGCGTAATAAGGAGGCACTTCCTTGCGTGTGAAGATATAGCTGGTGGGTCCGAGCTGTCAGCGGCGGTAACGTTTTTTTCGCGAAATACAGAGGCCCTTTCGACGGGTCCCTGATGTCAGGTGGAGGAATCATTATTTTGCGCGTAATAAGGAGGCATTTCCTTGCGTGCGGCCATGGACCCAGCTGTCGGCCTCTCCACGTACAGTCCACTTCAGATGCATGTCGGTCGTTGACCATGTTGACCAGGCCGTGCCGAGAGCACCAGGGCGGTGGACGACGGCGAGGCCTAGGAAGGGAACGAGACGGAGGCAGGGAAGACTCGGCAGTTGTTTCCCACACAGAGGGGAGTACGACTGTGCGAGGGTTTACTGGTTCGTTTGCCGTCGCCGGAGAATAACAGCAGGTGTGGGTGAGTAGAGGGATGGCTAGGCCAGCGATGGGAGTACGGTGGGGCGGTGAGGCCTGCGCGGCAGCACAGTCGGCCGCGGGGAGGAGGGAGCAGGCAGTCCCGCCGGCGCCTGTTTGAGCGGCTGGAGCAGGAAGAGCAGAGATTGAAGAAGCACAACGGCCGTTCGATGGACATCCAACAGTCACTGCTTGTGCGTCAACCTTTTTTAGGAAAGCCTCGAATCTGTGGAAAACAGCATACAGCCCATCTGCCATTATTTCTAATAATTTACAACCCATTTGCTAATTCTTAAGGGTTTTTTGGAGCCCATATTCTTTTTGTTAGCATTACAGCCCATATTGTGGCCACGGTTAAAAAATTATACGAAATTTTGCATATTTCGGTGCAGTCCGAACTGTTTTTAATCCTGAAATTTCGACTCACATTCAAACTGATTTTAAAAATAAATGTATTTCAATATAAAATCCAACAAATTCTCCATGCATAAAAATTAATGTAATTTAAAATCTCGAAATGAAAAAAAAAGATATTTGGAACTAATTGCCGGTTTGATGTGTTTTAAAAATGTACAGCCCATTTCTCATTACTGATAGGCCATTTTCTCGGCCAGCCGAATGAAGCTCTCCTCGTCTTGAAAGATTTGCAACCCAACAGGCCTGTCAAAGCGACTTACTTGGCAAATCACAAAAAAACTGGGTTGTGGCCGTGGACCCAGCTGTCAGCCTCTCCACGTACAGTACTCTTCCGATGGAAGTCGGTCGTTGACCACATTGACCACGCCGTGCCGAGAGCACCAAGGCGGTGGACGACGACGAGGCCTAGGAAGGGGACAACGCGGAGCCGGGGAAGACACGGCAGTGGATGCCCACACGGAGAGGAGTACGAGGGTTCACTGGTTTGGCTGCGGCGTGAGGCTGCCGTCGCCACAGAATAACAGGGGGTGTGGGTGAGTAGAGGGATATCCAGGGCCAGCGGTGGGAGTAGTAGGGGGCGGTGAGGCCTCCGCGGCATCACAGCCGGCCACGAGAGGCAGGAGCACGCGACACGACCGGCGCTGCTTTGGGCGGCTGGAGCAAGAAGACCAGAGGTTGAAGAAGCACTATGGCCGTTGGATGGACATCGTACGGTCACTGGAGCTAGAATCGTTCATATTGACTAAGTTGACAAAGCCCTCCGTCCTCGTCAACTTAGTAGGCCCACAAGTCAGCCACCCACTATGGTGGGTCCCAGCTAGCAGGGGGTATTCATTTTTTGGTGCGTAATAAGGAGGCACTTCCTTGCGTGCGAAGATATAGCTGGTGGGTCCGACCTGTCAGCGGGGGGAATGTTTTTTTTCATGAAATATAGAAGCCCTTCCCACGTATAGTGCACGTACAGTGCGTAATAAGGAGGAACTTTCCTTGCGTGCGACCATGGACCTCGTGGGTCCCAGCCGTCAGGCTCTTCACGTACAGTCCTCTTCTGATGACTCTCGTATGTTGACCAAGCCGCGCCGAGCGCACCGAGGCGGTGGACAACGGCGAGGCCCCATACTGGAATGACCCGAAGATGGGGAAGACGCGGCAGTGGAGTCGCAGACGGAGAGGAGTGGGAAACTTGACTGGTTCGGGTGCGGGGTGGGCCTACACTCGGAAGAGAATAACATGAGGTGCGGAGTGGAGGGATGGACTGGCCATCGGCGGGGTAGCGTTTCGCTGAGGAGCGCAAAACAAGGACGCTGGACGCCGAAGGCTGGAGCAGGCGGTTCCCGCAGCGTTGGGGGAAGAAGACGAGAGATTGAAGAAGAATGCCGGCCGTTGGATGTAAATCCAACGCCTTCTTAGGCTTCGACCTACTGGCCCACATGTCAGCTAGTCCATTTGTTTTTTAGTCCATTTGGTGGGCTGGGTGAAACAATGATGTAGCATCTATGCAGCCCGTTTAAATCCCATTTGGATTTTTCTCGAAATCCGCGGACTTGCTGGGCTGGGTGAAAATATCTTGTTGGGCTAGACGGAGAAATGTTATAAAAACATAAACACATGATTGCACGTCAGTAAAATCTTTGCAAGCTTATGTACACAATCACTAGGAGTTAACTTGCCAAGTTATATATAAACAATTATTGTTATAATTTTGTAAGAACTTTCAACTTACGAAATAAAATATCATTTTAATTTGATGAGTTAATAGTACTTGGGGTATTATTATTTTTTAGGCTAGACGTGGGACAGTTGAGTTGGTTCTAGGGGAAAGTACTGGGAGAAAACTCGGTTTACATCGAAAAAGAAAGTGGGAGAAAATTCAGAGACCTGTTGGGTCCACCTGAGGAGGGGAATATGTTGGGAGGAAGGAGATTCAAAGCACGGCAGCCGAGTGAACTAGTTTTATTTTTACGGACAAGTGAACTAGTTTACATACATAAGCAAATAGCCACTAAAAAAAGCAATCAGGTCAATGGGTTCTTAAAAGAAATATTTCGGACAAAACAGATAATTACGACGCATAGACTAATGCATGAAACACTCAGATGATATAGGTGCTTATAAACAGATAAAGTACAACATCTAGACCTTCCTGGCACGCTTGATCATGACGTTGCGGCTGTCTGTGTACTCGTCGGTTACGGGAAGCAGACACGCCCTCATGTCCAAGATCTGCCTGTACATGTCGTAGCATGTGTATGCGTCCTTGGCCGTGTAGGTTATGTAGGCTAGATTCAGAGGTACCTCCCACGTGTTCAGGTCGTCTTCTTGCATGTTGGCATATCAGGGGTCAATGATGGTCTCAGCGAGGTCAACCACGGACTCCTTCTCCTGTCCATTGCTGATGATCTTGTATTGCTTCTGGATGTCGACAAGCTTGTTGCACCAGATGGCCGTGTCGTCGCGTTCTTCCTTCTCTCCACCGTAGCGAAGGTGCAGTCGGCTCTGCCGATGAAACGGGCGAATGCTCCAGAACCTGGTGCAGCCATAGGACTGAGGCGAGGCAGAGCTTCACCGAGTCCGTATCGTTGGTGTACATCACATTCAACTTGGTGCAGCCATAGGACTGAACGGCAAACTCAAAGGGGAACTCCTTGCCGAAGTCCATATCTAGCAGGCTCACCCCTCGGATCGCCATTGGAGTCTCTTCGAGCGAACGAGTGTGTAGGCGGCGGCACCAGTTCGTTTTTCAGCTCTTGGGGAACTGGATTCAATAGTAAGCTGAGTGTGTACAGGCGACAACAGTTACTACCCCTCCCTCGTCCGCTGCACGCCCGGCAGAAGATGCACCATCGGCCACACGTCGGTTCACGAGCGAGTCTGTATTGGTACTGTAATAACAGGAGTTAGTGGTCACTTTACTTAAATTTAATTAGCTTTAATAGAAATTTATACTTAACACAAGCAATGCATTCGCTCATTCTATCAGTGCCACAGGATCAACATGCACAACAATTAGAATTATTATTCTCAGGACGCTCACGATCAGCACATTTGTCGCACTTTCACAAAGATAACACTACCAAGTTTGAACTGTTTGTTATGGTTGTTGTCCTATGCACATCATGCCGTGTTTCCCAGCTTGCAAGATTCAGAACCAACAAATAAGATCCAAATAATAAGTACAACAAAGATGCCTACAGATCTCATTGATTCCCAGCTTGCAAGATTCAGAACCAACAAATAAGATCCAAATAATAAGTACAACAAAGATGCCTACACATCTCATTGATTCCCAGCTTGCAAGATTCAGAACCAACAAATAAGATTCAAATAATAAGTACAACAAAGATGCCTACACATCTCACTGATTCCTAGCTTGCAATATTCAGAACCAACCCATTAGAGCCTTTTGATAAAGTGAATATCGGGATTAAATCCATCTTGGCTAGCCATGTCATACAATCGAAGAACTTGGCGAATGGTCTTGACCATCACAACATCTGTAGTTGAGTATTTCTGTTTGCACAGCTGTGACACCCTCGATTCAATCGTACACTAATCATACACGGAAATGTGTATGATCAAGATCAAGGACTCACGGGAAGATATCACAACACAACTCTAGACACAAATTAGAATAATACAAGCTTTATATTACAAGCCAGGGGCCTCGAGGGCTCGAATACATAAGCTCGAATACTCAAGAGTCAGCGAAAGCAACAATATCTGAGTACAGACATAAGTTAGACAAGTTTGCCTTAATAAGGCTGGCACAAAAACAGCAACGATCGAAAAGGCAAGGCCTCCTGCCTGGGAGCCTCCTAACTACTCCTGGCCGTCGGCGGTCTCCACGTAGTAGTAAGCACCCTCGGGGTAGTAGTAGTCATCGGTGGTGTCGTCTGGATCCTGGGCTCCACCATCTGGTTGCATCAGCTGGAAAGAAGAAGACGGGGGGAAAAGGGGAAGCAAAGCAACCGTGAGTACTCATCCAAAGTACTCGCAAGCAAGGATCTACACTACATATGCATCGGTATCAATGAAAAGGGTTGTATCTGTGGACCGGACTGCAGAATGCCAGAAGAGAAGGGGAAAGCCTAGCCTATCGAAGACTAGCATCTTCTGGAAACCACCATCTTGCAGCAACAGGAGGGAGTAGAGTAGCATAACTAAAGTAGTAGTAGTGTTATCAACCTCGGCTAGAGATCCTTTCTCGACTCCCTGCGAGAAAGCAATCCCAGAGCCATACTATCCAGTTATCATCACAATCCATTACTCATCACAAGTATCCAGTTCTAGTTGTATCGATCGGGATACAACTCCAAGTGTCCGTTACCGTAGGACAGGCTATCGATAGATGTTTTCTTCCCTGCAGGGGTGCACCAACTTACCCACCACGCTCGATTAACTCCGGCCGGACACACTTTCCTGGGCCATGCCCGGCCTCGGCCAAACAATACGCCGCAACCTGACCTAGGCTTAATAGAGAGGTCAGCACGCCGGACTAAACCTATGCCCCCAGGGGTCATGGGCCATCGCCCCGGGAACTCCATCATGTTGCGTGGGCGGCCGGTGAGAAGACCTAGCTACCTCCTTAAAAAGGTAGGAGCTTACCAGTCCAACCCGACGCGCGCCGCTCAGTCGCTGATGTCTATTAAGCTTCGGCTGATGCATACGACGCAGGACACCCATACTATGCCCACGTGATGGTTAGTGCTATCAGGCCAGAGGCCCCTCGGATCAAATATCCAAATCGTAGTGGATTAGGAGCACGCGGTAACAAGCAGAGACTCACAAAAGATGTGACCCCGTTGCCCCATCTCGAGGACTTGCGGGAAGGGCTAGGAATGCCCGGCCACGCCTCGTAATTATCTCGCGGGCACCCTCCAGGTCAACCCGTCTGCACATCACTCGCAATTAAGCTCGCGCGGGTACCCTTCAGGGCCGACCCGTCTTTAGTAACATGGTTCAGTGTAAAGTCATAATAACCATAGTAACGGTGTGTCCAAACATCAAGGGGAAAACCCGAGGAATCACCCCCGGTGAATTCCACTCGATGTAATCATCAAGGTGAACGTAAGAGGAATCACCCCCGAGGTTCACACTTGAGGGGTTGCACGACAGAGTCGTATCGGAAGTGGTTAAGGCGGAACCAGCCTCGATGACCATGACCGAATAGCTACACTAAAGGGTTAACATCAGAAGTGCTATAGAGGTCTCACCCTCGGCACTCAATAGTAACACAGTAGTGTCGAGCAACTAAGGGGAAAGTGATGTGCAGTGCCGGGGCCTGGTCTTCGATCCCGTTGATCGGGTCTTCAATGATGAAGCCGGGGGAACAAGGACAAGGTGGGGTCACTGATGGATCACTAACCAACCTATACTAAGCAGTTTAGGATAAGCAGGTAAGGTACAATGAGCAGGTTACAAAAGCAGGCTATGCATCAGAATAGGAGCAAACAATAACAGTACCAAAATCTAATGCAAGCATGAGAGAATGGAATGGGCGATATCGGAATGATCAAAGGCGGGGCTTGCCTGGTTGCTCTGGCAAGGAGGGGTCGTCGTCGACGTAGTTGATCACAGGGGCGGCATCAGTCTCGGGGTCTACCGGAGAGAAGAGGGGGAAGAAACAGTAAATATAAAGCAGACAAAGCATCACAAAGCATAACATGGCAATATGCGGTGCCGGGTGTGACCTAATGTAAGGCTACACGATATAGGTGAAGGGGGAATTCAACCGGGAATGTTTTCCCGGTTCCGGACCTGTGTCAGACAGATGACCGGACGGGGAATGTTCCATGTTCAGATAGTTAGAGGCATCTGACTGATGAATGGACCGCGTATTCGGATTCGTTGGATTTTTCTGAGCAACTTTCATATAGAAAACATTTTCATCCGAGTTACGGTTTATTTTATATTATTTTTCAAAGTTTTAAAAGATTTCTAATATTAATATCATTTAAATTAATTCAGAAAAAAAAAAAAGGAAAGTGACGTCAGCATGGCGTCATCAATGCATCAGCGGTCAACTGACCAGCTGACCAGTCAACAGGGTCCATGCGGGGCCCACTGGCAGTAACTGGGCAATGCTAAGCCAACCGTTGGCTGGGTCAACCGGGCCGTGGGGCCCAGTGGCAGCGACACCGGGATGGGGCCCAGAGGCGCCCACGTCAGCACGGTGGTGGAAGTCGCACTGGCGACCAAAACGCACGGCGGCGCGCATGGGAGGCCGCCGGATTTGCGCTACGGTGGCTCAAATCGGACGCGGCTGGACTCGTTCGTCTGCGGTCGATCTCGCGCATCCAACGGCGGTGGTCGCGGGGGCTGGAGTTGACCGGAGCAGGGCGCAGCGTCGACAATAGCGGCGGCCAGAAGTCGGCTCGATGCGGGTCAGCAACGGCAGCTCGTTTGCGGACAAACTAAACGGCCAAGGGACCTCTACATGCGCGTGCGACGGCGATGGACTACTGCGCGTGGCCATTTGGTCACCGGGAGGTGGCCGGCGACGAGCGTCAGCGACGGAGGGCTCGGCCACAGCGGGATGGCGACTACGAGGTACGGTCATCGACGAGAAGGGCAGGGGAAGAAGGCAGGGGCTCACCATGACCTGCAGGTGAGCAAAGCGGGCTTGGGGGAGAGCTCGCCGGAGCGAATCGCCGACGGAGTCTGCCGGGCCAAGGAGGAAGAAGACAGCGATGCAGGCGCTCCGTTGCTCCCCGGCTCCAGGCGCTTGGCGTAGGCGGCGTACACGACGCCGACGGAGAGTATGGACAGGGAGGCGCGGTGCGGGGAAGAAGGTGGCCGTGGCTATGGCGCGACCAATGCATCGACGGCGCTCGGGTGAGGTGAGTGGCCGAGACGGAGAGGGGGGAGAGCGGGGTGGACCTGGGAGGCGAGACAGGTGAGTGGAGGTAGGTGGGGAGGAGGAGGTCGAGGCGTTGAGGGGAGGGGTTGACCTTATCCTCTCCGGGGAGTCGCCGTCGAGGCAGTCCGGCGGGGCTCGCCCCTGTTGCAACCCCGGTCGGGGGAACAGGGGGAGAAGGCGACCAGGGGAGGGGCTGGGCCGGACCAGCTGGAATGGGCCGAGGCTCGGGCCAGGCACTCTGCACTTGGCCCAATGCACAGTGGCCTGTGCTCTTTCTCTTTTTTTTAACTTTTGCCTTTTCCTTTAACAACTTTCTGTTATAGCTATTTTAGGCCATTTAGGCACTTTGCAAAAATGTTGGTTCACCACCAATATTATCGGAAGAATACTTTCAACATGATGAACATTTTAGTTTTCATGTTTGAGCATTTTGAATTTCACTCATAATTTGAAATTGAATTCAACTGGGAATCAGAAAAAGAGAGAGGAGAAAATGATAATCAAACACTTGTTTAGCAAAATGTTTAACTTAACCCCAGGGGTTACAGTAGCATCATTACACCGGGGTGTTACAACAGCGCAGATAATAAAGAGCATGATTACTATAATACTGGCACTAATGGAAGTCAACCTGCAGCTCCACCCGATGATTCAATTCATGCCACTTTTTCTGCAGTTCGCCTGAAATGAAGCAAAGATTGCATCATTCAGCTATGGCTCATCTTGCAAAGGCTAATAAAATGTTGCACGAGATTACCAGCAGAATTTGTCGGAGATTTTGGAAACTCCAATCACCATTTTGTGCAGTTCCACCAAAATTGGGAGATGTTGCCCATGTAACATTTTAGTTGAACTGCACAAGACACTCATTCCAAAAAAGTGTTTTGTGCAGTTCACCAAAAGGTCACAATAGCAACAAGGTGAAATGGATATCCCTATCTGCACAAAAAGATAGAAAGTAAACAGTTGCTGGTCAATAAGAATATACGAAACAGATATAAAATGAAAAGAAGCATCTTAATTATGTTCATGGCAATCACGCAAGGACAGTAGTAATTTTAAAACGTCAGCAATGCTTCATGTTACCAGAAGCATTACGATCAACAATGAGATTCCTCAAATATGGGATTACTTTAATGGTGGCATTGCTTGTTTACCAGACACAGTAAATCAACAGCAGCTAAAGAGTTGGTTTAAGGCATGGGACCGTGGGGACACCAGGACACTCAGCAGCGTAAAGGAGCAACTTACTTATCATACTGGGGAAAACAGCAGGAGTGCCATTTGTAACACAGTTTAATTGCATCTTATCACTGGAGGCATTAGATTAACAATAACACTGGTTGGACATGTCCCTAAGGTAACAGTGTGATCACTTCATTTTACATGCGCCCTTACATTAACAACAGCAAAAGGTTGGTATAAGGACATGCGACAGTGGACGCATCAGCACAATGTACCTACAAGGAGGCATAAAGTGGTGATGCCGAGTTTGTTCATGCTATGTGAGGGCAGCAAACCTAATCCTGGAGACCTTTTACTATGTGAGGGCAGCAAATCTAATCCTGGAGACCTTTTACTATGTGAGGGCAGCAAATCTAATCCTGGAGACCTTTTACTATGTGAGGGCAGCAAATCTAATCCTGGAGACCTTTTACTATGTGAGGGCAGCAAATCTAATCCTGAGACCTTTTACTATGTGAGGGCAGCAAATCTAATCCTGAGACCT
>NC_057802.1:448133779-448217907 GCF_018294505.1 Triticum aestivum | reverse complement strand
ACCTTTACTATGTGAGGGCAGCTAATCTAATCCTGGAGACCTTTTACTATGTGAGGGCAGCAAATCTAATCCTGAGACCTTTTACTATGTGAGGGCAGCAAATCTAATCCTGAGACCTTTTACTATGTGAGGGCAGCAAATCTAATCCTGGAGACCTTTTACTATGTGATGGCAGCAAATCTAATCCTGGACATACTCTGTTGACTTGTCAACCAGCCGCCACCTTCTATCCTTTTTTCAACCAATAATAGATCTATTCCTTATCCAGTTTGTACTGCGTTTTCCCATTATTTCCCTTTTCAACCAAGAGACCGGTTGGGTATCCGGTCTCTACTACTTTCACCATATTATTTCCTCTTTGAATCAAGTCCTAGATTCATGCTACAACTTTCCCCCTTTCTTTGTTGTTTGAACAAAGCCCTAGATTCGAATGCATGAAGTAGCTTTACCTCTAATAATACTAAAAATTTAGGTGGCTTTGGAAGAGCTGATGGGAGTAGAAGAAGATGCACATGCAGACACGTGGGGAGCTGGGGCAGTAGAGCAAGGCCGCTTTCGAATAACTTATACCCTAGGGTCGCCGGGATGTCGGCGGCGGCAGGTCAGATCTGCGGACAATACGGCAGGGAGGAAGAAGGGTCGGAGGACCTCCCGAGCCGGCGCTGTGTTGGAGAGAACGGCACGGGCAGAGGATCGGGCCCCTCCGGCAGCTGTGGGTTTCCTCCCTCGGCGGCGATGACCGCGTGAACGATGCACCTTTTAGTCCTCTACACACACCGGCCGAAGGGATCCGGCCGAATCTGTGACCAGTGGTGAGCAGAGAGAAAATGTCGCTACCGCTGTCTTGTTTATATCTGGAGAGGATGAGAGAATGAAGAGAGCAACCCTAGTAAAGCAAGCGCTCAGGCCCCTGCGTCCATATATAGTGGAGTGATTATCTTTTTTCTCTCCACAACAAGCGTTTCAATTTGTGTACGCGGCATTAAAGAAAAAAACTCTCTATTTAAGGTGACTACTGTACGACTCCTACTTACTACTAGTAGTACTATAGTATTGTTCACTTGTGCTCCCCGCCCCTCCATTCATTGAACAACCCCATGGGTGAATAAACATACAGTAAGTATTGTATTTATATAGAACGAACAAGCTCGAACTATTTTCGCGTAGTTAAAAGTTGAGGGCGGGGCTTTTCCCGGGCAGTACGCCGCGGCAGTTTTCAGGTAGGCGGTTTGACAGAGAGGCGAGGAGGGTGAGCGAGTGTGGCTGTGCGATTTGATGGCGTGTTACTGCTGGAAAGACTTGTGATATGACCACTCACTATAGTCATGAATTACTGGCGCTCCGACCGGGGTGATGCCCCCTTCCGTTCCGCGCTCTAATCTGGTGCATGACACGTCGACCCGGATGCTGGCTCTCCCACATGTCGGAGTAGTAAGAAGGAGCAAAGAATGATGTGGTATATACTAGTACTATACTAGAGTACTACTCAGGTCGGAGGAATGCGAACCACGGCAGCCCAGTGAACCAGCAGTGCGAACCACGGTAGCCAAGTGAACCAGCAGTAGAAAACAATGTGGTGATATGGCCATAAAAAACAATGTGCTACGGTCCACACAGTAGCATGTACAGTAACACTCCTCTTTGTTTGGATCCCTGAGTTAGAGCTAGTTTGGGTTGAAATAGCCTCAAATTATCGAAACAAGAGGGGTTAGTCTGAGCTAGTTTGCTCTAACCCACCTAAAAAAACTAGCCTGGTGGAGTGGTTCTAATTGGGTTAGTTATCCTCGGGCCCACTAAAAGAGAACTAAAAAAATCTCCCCTGCCCGCACCAGATCACTCCCCCCCTCTCGCACGACTCCTCTCTAATCCCCATAGGGCCGCTCGCCCTCTCTCTCCTCCGGCCGCCCTCTCCTTCCGGCCTCCGCCGCCCTACTCCGGCCGCCCTCTCCCTCCGGCCTTTGAAGGTCGCCCCACTCCCCCTTCACCAGTCGTTTTTCTCCCTCTGTCGTGCGCGGCGGCGGCGCATCTACCAGGGAGGTTGCGAGAGGGGTTAGTTTGTTCGTTCCTTCTCTGTCTCACGGCCATATCATTGATCTTGCTTGCTCTAGCGCTAATTCTGATTTGGAAAAGTAGATCCTGATCAAACCTGGTATAGATTTGTGGTGCACGCATGGAATTGTTTGATGCTGCTTGAGGAGGTAATAAATCTTTCTAGAAGCCCAAAGATTCAGGTCACCTTTCTAGGTATTTCAATTTCAGGCTTGCATTATTTCTAGAGGCCCAAAGATTCAGTTCACCTTTCTAGGTATTTCAATTTCAGGCTTGCATTATCTCTAGAGGCACAAAGATTCAGTTCACCTTTCTAGGTATTTCAGTTTTAGGCTTGCATTATTTCTAGAGGCCCAAAGATTCAGTTCACCTTTCTAGGTATTTCACTTTCAGGCTTGCATTATTTCTAGAGGCCCAAAGATCCAGTTCACCTTTCTAGGTATTTCAGTTTCAGGCTTGCATTATTTCTAGAGGCCCAAAGATTCAGTTCACCTTTATAGGTATTTTAGTTACAGGCTTGCATTATTTCTAGAGGCCCAAAGATTAAGTTCCCAGTCGGCGGCAAGCGGCCCTGCTACCCATGCCGGTGTCGACCTCAACTCGCAAGGGCCGGCGTCGGAGGGGTTCGTTTATGTCAATTGTGAGCGCGAGGAGGCCACAGAAGAGCCGGCCACACCAAGAGGGTGCTTGGATCCAAGGGACTTATTTTAGTCTGACTAAAAATAGTCTCTTTAAGAGGCTAAAGTTCCAAGCACCCCTGACTAAAGAGGGGCTAAAACTAGTCTTGAGACTAAAAAATTTTAGTCAGGGGTACCCCTACTAAAATGTAGATTAGTCCTCTCTCTCCTCATTTAACTCATCTCCTTTAACACAGGCGAGTTCTGGATTGGAGGGTTTGGAGGATAATAAATTCTCATTAACTTGATTTTAGTCTCTTTAGTATTTGGATCCAAGCATGGGTGAGGCTAGCAAGTTTTAGTCCCACTACTTTTAGTCATGGAACTAAAACATATCCAAGCACCCTCCAAATCCGGCAGGAAATAGGGTCCAAAGTAGTCAAATGATTGATATAGAGCATTTATTGTCAATCTAACCCTGCCATCCATACACCTCTTTGGTTTAGAGTTAGTTCAGGGTTAGAATCTAACTCTAACCTCTAACTGAGTTAGAGTTCTCCTCGGCTCGGTTCATCGCCATCATACTTTCCCCATTCCCGTGTTTTCAGTATCCTGCGAATCAAAGAGGCCCTTTTTTGCGGGAAAAATCAAAGAGGCCCTTAGACTGGTTTCGGTCCGGTCATTTTTTATAAACGTGTTAGGTCCAAAATTTAATGAACGTGCTCCGGTTCCCACGAAAATAATCCGGTTTCATGTAGTAATTCATTCATTTAGTTATTCTTCTGCGGGGGGTTTGCATGTAATTCGTGAGGTCTGAAATGTAAAGTACCCCGGCATATGCTCCGAGTCGTGCATGCACTACGACCCAGATGCTCTATGTCCCACATGTCGGCGAATGGGAGCATATGGAAATAGCCTAGGAGTACATATAGGAGGATAAATGCATGAAATAATATGTAGTGTGAAGCGTAGCCGCGGTTCGGAAAGGAGACCTAAAGTGATGACAGCTATAGGTCGCACGCGCCCAACTAGTGGTACTAGACATACGACTAATTTTTCCCTCAAAAAAAAAAGAGGCACGAGTGCTCAGTACTCCTATTCTATAAACACGAGTCCCATCTGACAATAGCGTCCGTGCTATAGCTAGCTCTCCTCCCTCGTTTCTCTCTTCTAATTCTAAACTCGGCCGACGCCCGGTGGGCGGGGTGGGTTTGCTCAACTGCGGCCCCACCTCACAGTGAAAACGTTACGACTGGAATAAAAAATGCCATATACTCCCTCCGTTCATAAATATAAGCCTTTTTAGATACTATTTCAAATGGAATACAGCATACAGATGTATGTAGACATAGTTTAGAGTGTAGATTCACTCATTTTGCTCCGTATGTAGTAGTCACTTGCTGCAATCTTTAGAAAGACTTATATTTGGGAACGGAGGGAGTACTATACTAATAAAACATTAAGACCACAAGGCGATGCAGTGCTGGTTACAGGAGGCAAGAAGAGATGCATCCATCGACGATGTCCACCTCCTCGACTCAGGGCGCCGGCCCACCGAACGGCGCCTAAGTAGCAGCGGCTTTCGTGGCCAGGTCGACGTGCTTCTGAACAATGGCGTCCAAAGATTCGAGCCGCTAGAAGAAGGCCAACGTCTTTCTGTCCTCGCTTGCCTTGTAGTGGCCTATGTAGACGATTTCCTCGTAGACGTGGATGTGTAGGTCGACGGTTTCTTGCATGGCGAGGCGCTGCGCGGCGAGCGCGGCCTCGAGGTGCACATTCTTCGTCGCGACCTCTGGCACCTGTAGGGCCACCAGGGCTTGAAAGAGTTCGTCACCATGGAGGCCGATGAGGGTGGCAGGCAATGAGGAGCCTGGGCACGCGGGCTGGAGCAGTACGGAAAGGTCGTCCGCGCGCTTCTTGATGGCGGTGAACTTGCGGATGGAGTTGACCATCATGTCGTCCATGCGAGAGGCGAAGCCGGCGTCGGTGAGGGCTACGATGCCTGCGGTCGCCAGCATCGTCTGGAAACGCTGCGCGGTGCGGGGCCGCAGGCTGGCGCCTTGGATAATTTGGCACAGCCGACTGCCGCTCGCGTCCATCGCCTCCATAGGTGCTTGTGGCTTCTGGTCACTTGGTCTTGGATTGGAGTGAGCAGTGTTGTGCAGAGACTTGGGAGTAGATGGATTGGAGTGGTGGGGCGCCTTTATTATATGAGAGTCCAAACTGTGTTGCATTCACATCGTGCTGGCTCTATTCTGCTTCTCCAATTAATTCCCTCTGCATGTAATTGAGGATGCATCATTGACCGTTCAACGTCTCGGGAACCGCTACCCTCTCCCTCCTTGGCATTCAAGCACCTATGGACCCATCGACGACGAGGTGCCTATGGTGACTTCGTAAATTTCAAGATGATAGTGTCGTGCGTGTGTGCGTTCATAGGGGTGAGTGTATGCGCATGTATATGAGCGCTTGCATCTGTACTGTGTAAAAAAAACGTAAATGCGTGTCAAAAAGAGACTAGTCAGTATACTCAATATTGTGCACCTCGGGGAGGAAAACGATAGAACTAGTACGTATTTATTTACGGTGCAGATTCACTCATTTTGCTCCATATGTACTCCGTCTCGGTGTAGTCTAGTCACTTGTTGAAATCTCTAGAAGGGCAAATACTCCTTTCTGGTTTACAGGGCTATACTAGCAAGTAGTTGTACGTACTAGTACAATAGTGGGCTCACATAGCAATTTTGTCTCATGCAAGAGCCTGGCTATATGCGTGCTCCAATGTTCGCAACTGCAACGTTCGGTTTGCGCTTGGCTCTTCGCCTCTTCGAGAAGACGAACAATGATGTTACTACTACTGCTTCTACAGTGTCGAATCCACTGCTGCATGTCCGTCCACCGCGAGCGGGACGGATAGCTTGTTGTAGAAGTACTACTAAGCAAAAGGCTGTCCTCGTTTGCGAGCAACCGCGCACATGGGTGAGGGAGAAGGCGTGTAGTAAAATCAAGCTTCTCCTCGTTGTATGAGTTGACGCGACACATCATAGCACTGGCCCCACATGCTTGCCTCTAAACTTGGCTGAAAGACCCGCAGTGTACAATATATTTGCTGCAACCTCTAACATTTACCCACCACAAATTAAAATATATGTGGCCGTATGCATCGTTCTGATGCAGAGGCCGGGGAGTCCCCCCTTTTCGAAGAAAAACAAATTAAAATATATATTCCTGTCTTGACCAGATGAGCGTGCAAACTACAATCACTAGGGTGTCAGGTAGGGCTAGAAGACTATTTTTTTTTAAACTTCAAGACGGCCACATAGCATGGAGCCGACCCCAACGATTTTAAGCTTACATGCACGGTACATGCTATCCTAGACTACTCTACACATGAAACTGCCACACGAGCGTCCGGGCTACGCTTGGCTCTTCGCCTCTTCGGGAAGTCGAACAATGATGGAGTACTACTGCACTAGAGGAGTACTACAGTACGCTTCTGGCCATCTGACATTGATTGAACTGCTGCATGTCCACCGCATGCGGGAGGGAGAGCGTGTATCGAAAGCTTCTCCTAGTCTTGCCAGCCACCACGCTCATGGGCGAGGGAGGGACGCTCCTGCCTTTGCGTGTATGACAGGTGGGCCCGACAGGTGTGTGGCCAACCTGTCATACAGCCAAAGGCAGGTGCAGTTAAGTCCGCGAGGGAGAGGATAATCAAACTTCTCATTGATGTACGAGTTGACGCGACACATCAAAGCACTGCACTCAATATATTTCAATAATTTGCGTTTACCGATGCATTAATTACAACGCATGCATGCATGCCGTGACTCTCCTTTTGATACTTGCATGTGTTGATTTAATGCACCTTGAAGTAGTATGAAATATGTGACGGTAAAGCTTTGTAATACCCCGGCCCAAGTCGAGAGATGGTTGTGCACGGGGAGGGCGAGATCATGCAGACCGAACAGGACCCGACGATGGAGCTCTCTAAGGTCTCGATGGACCTCACCGTGCTCCACTGCCCCTTGTGCCTCCGCCCCTTGACGCCTCCAGTGTATGAGGTTCGAATACACCTCGTCCGTTCGGCTGATTGAGCAAGGTGTAGGTTTCTTGATTGATGTGCTGTTCGATTGATTTCTGCAGTGCAAGGGAGGGCACCTGGCCTGCGCGGACTGCCGCGTCGAGCGCCTCGGGAACCAGCGGCAGTGCCAGAAGTTTGAGCGCGGCAGTGGCTTCGACGTGCGGAACACGGTGGTGGACTCTGTCCTTTCGTCGGTGAGGGTGGAGTGCCCGCACGAAGGCTGTGGGCTCTACGTCACTTACCACAAGCTCGCCGATCACCAGAGCGTGTGTCCGCTCGCGCCCTGCAAATGCCCGTGCCCGTCTGCGGCTACGAAGGCCCGCCGCCGGCGCTCTACCACCACATCAACACCGCGCATCCCATGCCCGTGCACAGGATCCAGTACGACAAGGTGCTCCAGCTGCAAGTGCCACTGTCGGAGCCACGGCTCTTGCTGTTCGCGGTGGAGGACCGCCGCGTGTTTTTCTTGGTCGGCGGCATGCTCGACATCGGCGCGCCTATGGCCGTGTCGGTCGTCTGCATCAGAGCGGGGGCGTCCCCACTGCCGCACTACGTGGCCAAGCTGTGGGCGAACGACCCGCCGGGGGAGCCCAAAGGCACGACCGACGCCGTCAAGGTGGAAATGGAGGTGACAAGCAGCAAGGATCCCGGCGACGTCGACGTGCAGGAGCTGACCTTCTTGACAGTTCCGCCCAAACTGCTGGCCGGGGCTAAGCTTGTGTCCCTCCACATTCAGATTGACAAGCTCACGTCCTAAATGTTTCTACAGTGCCTTCTGTTTATCTTAGTAATATGCTAATATAGGGATTACCTTGGTCTACTTTAGCTTAAGAAATGGTGGGTTTTGGTGGCGATGCAGCAATTACTTCGACATCAGATCAGTAATTTCCAACAGTAGAACGGATATTTTGTGTCTGTTGGATATAAAGTTCCTTTGGGTAAGAAGTACTACTTGTCATCAAAATGGATAAAAGGAGATGTATGTAGACGTATTTTAGTTCTAGATACGTCCCTTTTTATCCATTTTGATGACAAGCACTCCCTCCGTTCCACAATACATGCCTTCCATTTGTCAAAATATAGATGTATCTAGACATGTTTTAGTATATAGGTACATCCATGATAGAGCCAATCGGATGGTTGAGAACACTACAATTCGTAGCTACAGATGCGTGTGTGACTCCCAGATGCAGAGGCCGGGGGTCATCATCCTCCTTTTCGAGGAAAAACAGATGCGTGTGTGAGAGCTCGCCACGCGGCTATTACTGTCGAACGCCCCATTAACCGTAAGATATGTATACGACGGTGCCAGTTATTGCACATACACAGCAGTACTCCCTCCTTTCCGGTTTATAGGGCTTAATTCAAAAATCTCACCAACCAAGATGGTGAGTGGTGGAATATTTTTTGTAGTTTGCAAAAGCACCTAATTAATGCTCTTGTTTTTCTCAAAAAATTATGTTTATCAATGCATTAATTGCAATGCATGCATGCATAAAGTACATGCATTGGTCAATTTTCTCTTAATACTTGCATGCAACGATTTAACGCACCATGGAATCTGAACATGTGTTGGGGAACAACCAAATTGAGCCTTATAAAATGGAAAAACTAAAATTTTGAGATAAGCCCTATAAAACCAGAAAGGAGGGAGTAGAAAAAGAAGTACTCCATCCGGGAATAGTGCCGCACTTCGAAACTAGAACCGTCAATAAATTTTGAGCTTGCGTCTCGTCACATTCCAAATTACTCCACGCCATCATATTGAATTGCAAACCTGTTCACACCGATCACAACCTAAACGGTTTCCCACTTAGGAGCGTATTAGTACTCGGTTATAAATACTAGTATGCCAAGATGACTGCACATTCCTCCTCAACTCCTCATCCACAAAAACAAACAAGTCATTCAGCATCCTTCCCTTGCGTCTGCCATGGCGAGCGTGAGTTCTGGGTTGATAGATTGCCACCAGGGAGAGGCAAGCATGGAAGCGGAAGCACGAGAGATGTCCCGCCTCGCTGCGATAGCAACCGACATGTCCCGCCGCGCGGAAGTAGCAGCACAGAGGTCCCGCCGCGCCGTTGAAGCAGCACGGAGGTCCCTCCGCGCCGTCGATGCAGCAGACTGGTCCGGTCGCGCCGCGAAAGCAGCAGAGATGTCCCGCTGCGCCGCGAATGCATCAGAGATGTCCCGCCGCGCCGCAGCGGCCTGGGAAAATTTCTCGCGGGCAGGCGACGACTGTTACAGGTGGATGCATGCGATCGTCCATAGCTAGATGGATCAGATCTCCGGCTGGGCGAGGTTGCAAGACGACATGAAAGCCTCGTTTAAACAGGCTACCGACGTCATCCGGCAACTAAGGGAGGGCAATGAGAGGCTCCGGGCTGAGCGCGACCTACTGAGGGAGAAGATCGTCTGAAGTGCAGACCAGCAGGAGGAGACCAGTGCGTTGTTGAAGAGGACCAGCGTCATCGTCAAGAAACTTATGGACGAGAATGACATGCTCCGCAACGAGCGCCAAAGGCTGGTGGAGGAATCCGTGGATGTTCTCAAGCAGCGTCTTGAGGACACGAAAGAGCTCATCGCCGCTCGCCGCAGAGACTAGTTCCCGCGGCCTGCAGCAACGCATCAAGAAAGTAGAGATCAGCGAGCCAGATCCTTATCTTCCTTCTTCTTTTGCCCTTGTGTATTTCGGGCGTAGCCGCATGTGGCTTTTTTAATTATCTTTCTAATTATGTAAGAAAATTAATCGTCCTTATCTTTCTGTGGAAGATCAATGTTGCGAGGCTGGAATGAAGAAAACTCTTGTTGTGGCGACCCTGGCATTGCTGTTCTTCTAGTTGCTACTGGGCTTCCTTCAGTTTCCTGGTTTCTTTTGATGTAATAATCGGTTTAGGATGTGGATTGTGTCATCGGTTGTGAAATGTTGGGTTCTAGCGCGGATGTTTGGCCTTTGTTGGCCTCTTGGGATGTTGCGATTTCAATCTGGTAGCTTTTAGTCCTTCGTGTTAGGCTGGAGTTGTGCTGAACTTCTTGTGAATTGTGGTGGTTTTCAGTAATGAAAATCGGAAGGGGCAAGCCCTTCTTTGATCAAAAAAAATAATCGTCCTTATATATTCATCAGTCTTGCTATAAGTCGCAGTAGATGCTATATAGGCCCGTCGAATCTTACATCAAGATCCATGCTTTCAGATTTTCTTTTTTCTCTTAAATCTCAGTCGAGTTTGACATATCCACGCCATTAAACAGAGGCTCGGGCGCCATTAATGGAGACCTTGGGAGAGAGGTGGATGGCAGATGGAGGTCAAAGGGCTCTCCTCCCGATAAGAACGCGCAGGGGTCTGATCGCACGCCTCTCATACTCAAATAGCTACCCTGCACGGCGCCTCCTAGCTAATAAAAATGGGGACGCGTGGCGACACGTAAATGGTACTAGTAAGTAGAACGCCCACGGTTTCAATAATACTTGTGTTTCCGATTGTAACGTGACAACACTTGTTCCAAAATGATTTTGTTGATTGTTAATGTGTGCGCCTTCGCAAATCGGACTGCAAATTTACCACAACATGTTGGTGCCATGTCATGGCACCAAGCCAAGTTTCATTATTTTCATGCGTGTTTTGGATTTACAGGAATTAAAAAACTAAGTTTGTCAAAGTTTCCAACCCAGCCACGACGCCCAGAATTTTGAATTTCATTCCCATTTCTTGCATGGAACCTAGAAATTTACCCGAGGACACACATGTGATTTTTCAACCAACTTTGGTGCACTGGAAAATGTGCTTGTATTTCAAATTTAAATTATGCACACAAAGGTGACACGTTCCCTCCCAGAACCACGAGCCTTCTTGAGAGAAGCTCCGATTTGCAAGAAGCTTATACCAAAATTTGTTCCTATTCGGCCAATTTTTTTTACCACGGCATGGTACTACCATGACATGACACCGTGCCAAGTTTCATGATTTTAAAACCAAGTTTCTGAATGTTCTCGACCGAGCAACGATGCCCAGATGTTTGAATTTTATTCTCATTTTTTCCATGGAACCTACTCCCTCCTTCCATCTATATAGGGCCTAATGTGTTTTTCAAGACATCCTTTGACTATTGACAAGATTAATAGCACATGAGATGTATACTATGAAAATTATATTATTGGAAGCTCCTTTCACATACAAATTTGAAGGTATGCTTTGTGTAAGTTGCATGTCATATATTATTGCTCTAATTTGGTCAAAGTTAGCCTTGAAAAACGCATTAGGACCTATATAGATGGAAGGAGGGAGTAGAAATTCACCCGAGGACACAAATGTGATTTTTCAACCAACTTTGGTGCACGGGAGCATGTGCTTGTAGTTCAAATTTGAATTATGCACATTAAATGACCAAAAACTCAATTAATGTGTAAATAAGGCCAAACGAAGCCGAAATAATTCCAAAATTTAACAGGGCACTCATGTAGTTCTATGTTGCCTTTGTAAATAAACTCAAGGGGGACAACGTATATCATTTCGCACTCAAAGGTGGCACGTTCCCTCTCAGAACCACGAGCCTTCTTGAGAGAAGCTTCGGTTTGCAAGAAGCTTATACCAAAATCTGTTCCTATTCGACCAATTTTTTTACCACAACATGGTAGTACCATGACATGACATCCATGCCAAGTTTCATGATTTTCAGACGTGTTTTGGATTTACAAGAATTTTAAAACCAAGTTTCTCAATGTTCTCGGCCGAGCGACGATGCCCAGATGTTTTAATTTTATTCTCATTTCTTGCATGGGACCTAGAAATTCACCCGAGGACACAAATGTGATTTTTCAACCAACTTTGGTGCACGAGAGCATGTGCTTGTAGTTCAAATTTGACTTATGCACATTAAATGACCAGAAACTCAATTAATGTATAAAAAACGACAAACGAACCCGGAATAATTCCAAAATTTAACAGGGCACTAATGTAGTTCTATGTTGCCTTTGTTAAGAAACTCAAGGGGGGGGCAGCGTATATCGTTTCACACTCAAAGGTGGCACGTTTCCTCTTAGAACCACGAGCTTCCAAATCGGCCCAATTTTTTACCACATGTTAGTGCCATGACATGACACCATGCCAAGTTTCATGATTTCCAGGCGAGTTTTGGATTTACATGAATTTAGAATCAAAGTTTCTCGATGTTCTCGGCCGAGTCATGACGCCCAGATGTTAGAATTTCATTCTCATTTCTTCCATGGGACCTAGAAATTCAACCAAGGACACACATGTGATTTTTCAACCCACTTTGGTGCACCGGAGCATGTGCATGCAATTCATATTTAGATTATGCACATTAAAAGTCCAGAAACTCAATTAATGTATAAAAAGGCCAAATGAACCCAAAATAATTCCAAAATGTAACAGGGCACTCATATAGTTCTATGTTGCCTCTGTAAGTAAAATCAAGGGGGAGGCAGCGTATATCGTCTCGCACACAAAGGTGACACGTTCCCTCTCGGAACCACGAGGCTTGTTGAGAGAATCTCCAGTTTTGCAAGAGGCTTATACCAAAACTTGTCCCAATTCAGCCAAAAATTATACGTATGAAAACAGGGTTTTGATTATCCCAAACATCTCGCTACCTAGACCAATAATGTACTATGATTTGAATTCAACATAAAATGGATACAAATATTTGAATTGGAGAGCGTATGGTACATGTAGTTCATAGTGAAATCTGATTACTGCTATATGTATGTTTTTTGTTATCAAGATAATATTTAAATTATTGTATAACTTGACAACAATAGTATTCAAATAAGGAAAATTGATTCAAATTTAGTCCATATGGTAGACGACAATATATATGTTCACATGGTGGAATAAAATGTTCATATATGATGGAAGATCAAAATGTACGACTACATCAATTATAAACCCCAAGGTCACCTAACGATATATTCGAATTCAACATAACGTGGATTCAAAAATTGAAATTCGAGATCATGCCATCTGTAATCATATAAAAAGGGACATTACTCTTTCTTTGGTGGGAATTGATTTGTTTTTTGTTGTTGTTGAGGGAAGTGCGAATCGATTTGGTACTGTGCAGGGTAATCTTGTTCTCCCAATTTTTTTACGTTTTTCTTGTAGTTTTTTCAATGGCATCTATAGCAATATAGTAAAAGGGGACATGACTCTCTTGTGTCTTGTATGAATTGTTTTTTTTACACGTTAAGTTTGTTCTGCCGAACAAGGAATCCGCACCTTGTTATCCCGAAATTTTCAAGCTCGAGTATCTTTTGTCTCACCTGCTTTGAAACTCCCGCTTCTTCAACCCGCGCCGCGCCTTGTTATCCCGAAATTTGGACACGCGCGAGAGCTCCCTCCTCATCCGAAATCGCTCCCGCAGCCCAGACACGCGAAATCCCCCTTCTACCCCTCAGCCGGAAATGAAGCTCCATGTCGCGGTGTCAAAACCGGTGGGGGTACGCTGGTAACTTACCCTACATTTCGGACAAGCGCGTCCCTAAGCTTGGCTCCCCCTCCCCCTTTGCCCCCCCATTCGTACATCGAGGCCGCCAAAACCCGCGAAACCCCACGCTCCTCCGTCGGCCTCCCGACCGCCGCCCAGCCGGAGACTCTTCCCCGACTACGTCGTCCACCGCAATAGCTAGCCGTCCCTCATCCACCGCACCGGATGAGGATCCGTTATCGATCTCGTCGTCCCGCCGGATCAGCCGCCCCGTCCTCCACCTCCAAGGAGTTGCCCCAACGTTCGCCTCGTCTATCGCACCACCTCAATCCCCACAGCGCTGTCTTGACCTGCCCCACCAGAACCGCAGCACCCTCACCAATTCCTCCGATGAAGCCGAGGCCAACTCAGCGCCACCAAGGAGGTTCTGCACTCACCGCTGCATTTTATCTTTTATTCGATCTCACGGGGCTGCTGGTGCTCGATACCGAGCAGACATGGCATGTCTCCATCGACGGCGTCGTCGCCGGCCACATCATCCATGGCGTCTCTCCCCCATGTCGTTGCTTCCTCGGCGGTGACTTCCACAACGGCACTAGCTGCAGCTGCTCCGGCTCTCGCTCGCGCTGCGGCTCTATTCTAGCTGTCGGTCGCGCTGCTGCACTGCTCGTGCTTTCGTTCGTGCTGCTGCTCTGCTCTTGCTCTCGCTTGCGCTGCTGCTGCTGCACGACCTCCGGCAGCTACAGGAGTTGCTGCTTTAGCACTCACTCACGGTGCTACTTCACGACTTGCTCTCTGCTAGTGCATTCCCTGCTCGAGCGTCTGCTGATTTAGATCACTGCTTCTCTGCTACAAGTGCTCGAATGCCCTAAACATCTATTGCAATGCTCTGTTACTAGTTCAATCAGTTTCAACAGTAAAATTCAGTTTCGAATGTGAAGTTCATTTTCTTCAGTTAAGTTCAGAGTGAACAGTACTTACAACATCTGTCGGAGTGGCCATGGCGCGGCTGATGCGTTTTACATCTAGCACTTTTTGCTGATGTATTTTACATCATCTATTGCAGATGATATTAGGGTCCCACTTCAAATTAACGTTGTCTGTCTTGTCATGCTTCAGCCTCGTCGCCGTACACCTTAGCCGAGCTGCTCCAACGACGGAGCCGTCCATCACAGCGAAGCAGTACCCTCAACGCCGTTTCCAGAGGCCTCGGATCTTCTTCCCCGCCTTCGATAGTCACACCAGCATCATCACCATCCTCCACGTCCAACCCAATGATGCTGAGGTCCACAAGGCTATGCCAAAGAGGTTGTACACTCGTCGCATCACTTTGTTTCTCCATTCCTCTGTTCTTCCAATTCATGTGAGCCAAACACCTAGGTTGACTGAAATCCTATGTTTCCAAATGCTCTGTTTTGCACGTGCATTCCTATCCTATTCCTGTGTTTTTCCTGTCCCTGCGTTCATAGAATCCTCCAATTCTAAGGAGCCCTTACAGATTTACTTCATTTTCAGATAGGCATCTAAGAAAACTCTGTGTGTTATGTCCTGCTCCTGTCGTGCCGTCATCCACCCCACCTGAGGTGCACCATCGACAGAAGCATTCACTGCAGCAGAGATCCCCCTGCAGACTTCCTTTCGCCGCCTCAAATCATCTTCCCCGTTGCCGGCAGCCACGCCAACTGCATTACCATCATCGACTGAGCAGATGAACCTGAGGACTACACAGTTCCGGAAGAGAGGTCGCAGCCTTTCGTGTTTGCGTACGTTATACATCGGTTATTATTACATGCTACTTTATCGTTCAATCTTGAGTTTTGAATTGCCCATGGGTCTCATATCGAGCCAGCTACGAATAGTATCTGTCTACTATCTGGTTCATCTGGGGTCTTCTATGTGGTTCATGTTGGGTGGGCAACAAACAATAGATGATCCATTGTCTATCTTTTTAAACTGGAACTATAATCTACCTGCTATCATTAGTTTTGGATCCATCCACTCGTTTGCTACCATCAGTCTTGATTTTTGCATGCACCCCTTAGGCCTTACAAAATCTAACTATATTTTTTTTATTATGCATTTCAGATATTGTACACAATCGTACTGAACATTTAGAGAAAAAGAGAAGACCATTGCGTGCGAATATAATGGCATGGAGACGCCGCTCCATGGTGGGCGAAGTGCCCCCCTCCTGCATTTCCAGATTGTATTCCAGAGGAAGATAACTGTTCAGATGGAGATTCAGAAGGAGCCGACCACACTTGTTTACCACCTAAGGTGTTTGCTCTAACCTGGCATGCTGATGTTGGTCATATGATGCATATGGCGCCTTGCATTGCTTACATTATACATCTTATATGTCATCAGCTTAGCTTAGATTTGCTTTGTGTGAATGCCACCTGTTTGGTTTCTATATCATACTCCCACCATTCCTAAATATTTGTCTTTCTAGACATTTCAACAAGTGACTACATACGGAACAAAATGAGTGAATCTACACTCTAAAACATGTCTATATACATCCGTATGTGGTAGTCCATTTGAAATCTCTAAAAAGACAAATATTTAGGAACGGAGGGAGCATATGGGAATTATGCAATGCCATCTTCTTTAGCCAGGCATCATATACGTGAATCATGCAATGCCATCCTGTTTAGCCAGTCATCGTATATGTGAATTGTATTGTGCCATATTTTTTTCCATAATGTATTCCATTTGTCAACAATGTTTATACATTCATCTACTCTTCCTGTGCATCATCCATTTGAGTCAGTCATGGGAAAATCTGGAGTGAAAACAAGGTCTTCTGAGCAGTCAGTGCTACCTGTCGATGCAGATTTCTTGCTGGTTACAGATAGCTCCTCAGAGGAGGATTCAAAGAGAGATGACCAGTCGTATTCCCCCCCTGAGGTGCATGCTCTAACTTGGCTGGGTTATATTGCTCATATAATACATATGGTGTCTTGCATTGCCATGCCATCTGCTTAGATTAGACATGCTTTGTGTGAATGCCTCTTGTTTGCTTTCTATATCAGATATGTGAATTATGCAATGCCATGTTTTTCAGCCAGTTATCATATATGTGAATTATGCACCGCCATGGAGCCAGGCATCATATATGTGAATTATCTCATGCCATCTTTTTTTTCATTACGTATTCCATTTGTCGACAATCTGTGTATATTGAACTACTCTTCATGTGTATCAGCCATTTGAGCCGGTTATGGAAAAATCTGGAGTGAAAACAAGGTCTTTAGAGCAGGCAATGGTACATGTTGAAGCATATATCTCGATGGTTACAGGGAGCTCCTCAGAGGGGGATTCAGAGACAGATGACCAGTCCTATATCCCACCTGAGGTGTATGCTCTAAGTTGCAATGTTTATATTTCTCATATGATGCATATGGTGTCTTGCATTGCTTAGATTAGACATCATATGCACAATATTGAATTCTATCTGCTTAGTTTAGAGATCATACATGTGAGTGCCAGCTGCTTAGTATATGAATAAATTATGTCAATTATATCATGCCATCCTGTATACTTAGACAACATGTATGTGAATTATTTCATCCCAACCTATTTTAGAAAGACATCATATAGTTTTGTCATGTCATCCTGTTTAGGGACTCATCATATGTTGAATTATGCCATTATATCCTGTTAAGTTATCCGTCATATATCTGAAACTGTGTCATGCTATCCTGTTTAGTTAGGCATCATATATATGAAATTGTGTCATGCTGTCCTGTTTGGTTAGACAACATATATGTGAATTACCACATACGTCTATCATACAATGTTTGTACGTTCAATTTCTTTTCTTGTTTATCAGCCATTTGAATTGGAGGGGGTGATGGCAGTATCTAAGGGAGCAAAAACCCGTTCTTCACAAAAGACAGTGCTACCCGTCGATGCAGATAGAACCATGGTTGTACCGGCCCACAAACTAGCCCCACCACACATAATCGAGACTCTTCCAGATTGCACACTTACACCGTTGGGCAGAGAACCAGCTACAACCCATCTAACCGCAACCCCAGCGGATAGTAACCCACTTATAGTTGACAAAGCACCATGTCCACCACAGAGTACCCCCACACGAGCAGTTTGTAAAGCTACTGCAATGGCCAAAGCACGAAGACCACCACAGCTAACCCAAACTCCACTTTTAAAGCAGAAGAGCAACTGTTCTCAGGTCAGATTCCGTAGCTATGGTCCATACTCCTTTGCTGTTGCATCACTGTATTTACTCATACCAATTACTTTCAAGTTTGAAGGATCCAATTGAAACTCCAATGGCGCAACAGTTATGTTTTAAACCTATTTCTTTAACTGGATTGTTGTTCCAACTTCTTGCTCTATGTTGATTTCAGTTTAAGTTGTATAAACAGTTATGTTCTCATGTGATGCACATTACAAGTGCTGCCAATGCTGTGTAGTTTCTCACACTTATATTCTGTCTATGCTGCTGTGTCTTAAAAATATATGAGTTGAACTGTGTCTCTATCTTGATTAGGGAACATAAACTAGAATGATATGGACAATACAGTGACCATAGTACATAGATATATGTTTGTTTCATGTTGTTATCCTGTCCACCTTACTACTGAACCGGTTTACCAAAATGAGTTTCGTATACTACAAGCTAAACCTGTGATGTGTCTGCTTGTTTCTCTTGTAGTATGCAAACAGAATATTGGAGAAGAGCACCCCACTCTGCAATGGTAGAGAAAGTAATGCAGATAAGGTTCAAGATAGTGAGACAACCCTGTTGGTCTCCAAGAAAGGTGATAAAAACGATCTTGTAGACAGTGAGAAAACCCCACAGTCCTGCGTTGATGTAGTGTTCGAGTTACTGGCCAGTACCGCTGGCACAAGCTCTTCGAACTCGCTGCCTGAATCACTTCGGCTTCTTCAGTATCAGCTACAAGCTGAAAGGCATCAGTCAGCTGTGTTGCGGCAAGAAGCCGAAGGTTTGAGGAAGTCCCTACAGAATTCAATTGCGTACTTTCTTGCGCAACAGCAAGCGCTGGAGGATTTAAGCGCCAAACAAGAGAAAGTTAATAAGCTTGCTAAGCATCTTGCCAGCATTATGGGTACCCAGGATATTGTTTCTTGAACTCTTCTGAAGTGGTTTCAGTTCCGGACTTGTTTTGCTGCGGCGTTTATATGCTGCTTTGTTCCCTATATTTGCAATGGTGGCGAACTTTGATGCCCAGTGGAGGTAATATGTGTAATAGCCGTGATAGCCTAGCATAAGTTGCTTGCTTATTTATTTCCTTGTTGTCTTGTTTATTTGTTTGCTTGTAGTCAGTGCAGTTCTTTTCCGCGGTTTTCTAGTGGCTGCAATGACCTATTTTTTAAAACTAGGCCACAATAACCATGGGCTAATATTTACTGTAGTGACACTGGGCCTCCTACGGGCCGTAGAAACAATGGGCCTTCTACGGGCCGTAGAAACAGTAGGCCTTCTACGGGACGTAGAAACAATGGGCCTTCTACGGGCCGTAGAAACAATGGGCCTTCTATGGGCCGTATCATCAATGGGCCTTATACGGGCCGTATGATCGATTGGCCAAACATGGGCCAATAACGGGCCGCATTATGGCCGTAAACGGGCTAGAGTTGGAATCGTCCGTTCATGGGCCGACCATAACGGGCCATCGTTAATAGGCCGTATTTGATGACCCTATGAAAACGGCCCAACGTATTAACGGACCACAAACGGGCCGACTGTAACCACGGGCTGAATTTGGCCCACAAGCAGAAAATGACAGTAACGAGCCGTAAGTAAACGAATGCTGGAAATGAGCCCAAGAATAAATGGGCTCTGAGAAGGCCGAAAGATAACATGGGCTGGAAACGGCCCAACGGAATAACGGGCCGTTAATGGGTATAAAGTGATACACTGTTCATTACGGGCCAGTTTCACGACGGGCCGTTAATGGGTGTAAAGTGATACACTGTTCATTACGGGCCAGTTTCACCACGGGCCGTTAATAGGCCAAGAGTTACATAGGGCCTCATATGGGCTGAAAGACGTCATGGGCCATACATGGGCCAGAAGTGAAAACGGGCTGGAATCATATTGGATGGCCCAGATGACGCTACTGGGCCTAATTCGGATAGGGCGTAACGGGCCTTGGGTTAGTGGGCTGTAAATGGGCTATATGCGAACATGCCATTAACAGGCTTTCCATGGGCCGGCCCGCCACCTTTTGACCAAGTCAAACGGGCCGGCCTTTTCACAGGAATGGGCCTCTGTTGGGCCGTGCCACGTGTCGATGTATCATAGGCGCCTTTCGTCCAATGAGTGGATGACATCTGTCCCAACGATGAGCCGACACGTGTTTCCTCCAGCCAATGATGATTTTACACGTGGAAAATCCCCATTGGTCGGGGCTGTTAACGGGTTATCGGATCCAAAACCCGACCCGATAGCTTAACGGCATTCCGTTACGGTGGATGCCACGTGTCGGTCACCCTTGACGAAAGCACTTCTGTGACGCGTGATTTATCGTCATGGAAGTGGACACTTCCGTGATGATAATTTTGGCAATGTCATGGAACACTTCTACGACAGCACAAGTATGACTATCTTGATTCTGTCATAAATTTGTCATGGATGTACATGCATAACAGAAAACGCGACCTACTGTGACAAACACGTATCATCACGGAAGTGTATTTTTTTGTAGTGGTGCCACGGAATCGGGTTTTTAATTCAGTGCCACCACATTTACCTAATGGGAAGGTCTTGATTCAGTCCTTTGTTGTGGCTCTCACCGGTGCCTCCCGCGAGGGAAGTTTATGAGCATGCATACCCTGGCCCGATAGGCAGACATAACCTTGTGTGCTTGTTTTTGTTTTTATGGTACCTTGTCCCTGTTTGGGACCGTTTTGCCACGACGGTGGCCGTTGGTGTCTTTGCTAGACACGGGGCCACCTAAGACCTAGCCCTGAGGGAGATGGTCGGAGTGGCCGGGGAGAGTGCATGACAAAGGGAGGGTTTCGTCAGAATATTTTGGTCCACCCGAATGGGAAAGCGAGGCCAAGTACTCCCTAGTATGGGTAAAGTGCGCTACCTCTACATAGTGTATTTAATCTATCGATAGACGCGCCCTCGGTTATGGGCAAGACTCGGGAGTAAGCCACACCATGGATCAACTTTCATAATTAGTCTTGCAAACTAAGTGACTATTGTGATGCATTGTTTCATGGTGAACCTTGAATGCTCGAGGTGTTCATGGGTTTTTGGTTCCAGGTGTGACCCCGGTGTGGTCACCGTTGGGTTACGAGGTAACCGTCTGGTAAGCGAGTCCGCATGACTCGGTGCACTGTTTGGCTGCATTGCATGTGTAGTATTTCTTGCATTAATTTAACTTGATTAATTATCATGATATTGTCTGTCATCGTGCTTATGTTTGTTGTGAGCTTGCAAGTACATTCAATGTACTGACCTAACGTGTTATGCCAGCTTTCAGGCAAGTTGATTCGCATCAGAGCGCATCTCGTGTCTAGGTCGTGTCCACGTCGGTGTCCCTGTGCTATGGAGTTCCGCTACATCGCTCTTCCGCTGCCGCGTAGTTTTGTGTGATCGAGGCCCCAGCCATGTTCATTAAATAATGTACATACTGTCCAGTAGCACCGTGTGTGCCGCTTGGCCTTGCATCTCGATGTAATATCAGACCTATGTATCCCGCTAGTATCAATAAAGCGGTTATTTTCTGTACCATGTTGTTGTGTATTGCCAGAAGACTCGATCTCTGGGCTGGCAATGCAGGGTAAACCGGTTGCTCCGAGCCGGGGTGCCACAATAATAAAATCACATTCAGAACATATGTCCATGTAGCATGCCTACTGTATTGTCTATTTCCTCACATTCGTTGACATCTAAGGATAAAGAGACATGGTTTAAAGTAGGATGAACATAGTATGACATCATTCATATCATGGGCAAACAGATATAAAACAAACAGGCTATTTTATCAATGTGTGCGCACGTGAACATAACAACTAGAATACAGATCAAGACCAAAAGAATATCCTTCATCTCTTTTAAACCATGTAAGGTGAAATGATACGTTAAGACAACTGTGTATAAAAGTGAACAGAGTAACTGACATTGGCTGCAAACTAAGTAGTTAAATTAACACATCACAGTACCAATCAGTTCAAAGGCAGGAGGAGTAAGGACTTACAACAGCGGCTTGAACTGGTGTGCTCATGCCCTTCATCTTGCTGGTGTGGCAATCCTTGAAGATTTGCACTGCATTCGGTTCAGGTTCTTTTTGGTCCACACGGGATTTGGAACAAGTCAATATTTTTTTTGACTATACACGGTAGGGCAAAACCCCACTGCAAATTTTATTAATCTAAAAAAGTAAAGTCCCAAAATGGAACCAAAGTACAAAAGGCTTGAGATAAGCCAAGGAGGAAGCCAAAAAGAGAAAACAAAACTAACAACTAAGAACTAGGATTACAGAACAAGATTATCCAGCCAAAAACAGTATGCTCCAGCATAACTCTTTTTAATTCTAAATCTGAGAAGAAAGAGCTCCTCCATGAAGATGGCTTTCCACCTTTGAATGCTAGGTTGAATCGCTGGGAAAATCAGGTTGTTCCTGGAGATCCAAATAGCCCAAGAGGCAAGGATAACTATCTCCATGAAGAAAGGTACATGAAGTTTCTGCTTGAGATCAAGAAAAGCTTCCATGACTAAAACATTTGCTTGTCTTGAAGGGCAAATCAGGTCCCAACACTGTGCAGCAAAAGGGCAAGTCCAGAAAAGGTGCTGAAGAGTCTCTTCCTGTGGACAATTGTTGACAGCACAATAATAGTTGCCCAGCTGAAAAGATTTCCTTCTCAGAAGATTTCTAGTATTGAGCCTGTCATGAAGTAGTCTCCAAAAAAACACCTTATGTTTTCGCTGACAAGAGCTGCTCCAGATCCAATTGAACTGCTGTGGCATAACTTTAACTCCCATCAGTACTTTATATGCCTTAGCCACGGAGAATTGCTCATTTCCCCATATGTAACTCCAGGTGTCAGTGCAATCCAAAGTATCAGAGGCCCTTAAAGCAATGCATATGTCCTCCATAGCTTCAAATTCCTGGAAAGCTTGCACAGTCAGTGGTAGATGGAATAGGTCCTCTAAGTACTTAGTTTGGAGAATGGTGTGAACAGTAGCATCCTTGTTTTTCACAAAAGAGAATAAGTGGGGGAACATGTCTTGCAAGCAATGTGAGTGCCAAAGATCAGTCCAAAAAAAGCACTCTTTCCATCACCTATGTTGCATCTGGCCAAGGACTTATAGTTATCAATCAGCTTAAGGTTTGCCTTCCACCAAAAAGATCCCATCCAGCTATTACCAGGCAGAGAATCATTGCTGTAGTAGGATTCCCAAATCAAGTTGACCCAGGGAATATTGTGTCTGTTGTAGAACTTATGTAGGTTCTTGAGAAGCAGCGCTTTATTCTGAACAAAAATATCAATCACTCCTATGCCACCTTGATTTTTAGGTCTACACACAGTACTCCATGCCACCATGGCAGGTCTATGGCCTTCCAGATCAGGGCCTCTCCAAAGACAATGTCTCAAGTATTTTATGGCTTGGGTTTTGATGGTGACAGGCACATCAAGGCATCCCATGAGATAGATCAACAATGAGTTGAGGACAGATTTCACTAGCAGCAATCTCCCAGCCAAAGTCATAAAGGTGGACAATCCCACAATCTTCTTTTGCAGTCTTGTGACAAGAGGAAAACATTGCTCAACAGTAGGCTTATGAAGGCCTAGGGGTGCTCCCAAATATTTGATTGGAAAAGATTCCTTCTTGCAATGAAAAGTATTTATCAAAATCTCCATCTTCTCTTCTGGCACATTTATTGGAATCATACTTGATTTATTGTAGTTAACTTTAAGGCCCGTGGCATCAGCAAAAGTATTAAGAAGGGCTTTGAGGCAATGTAATTACTTTGCATCTGCTTGCAGAATAACCAAGGTGTCATCAGCATACTGGACAATTGGAAAATCAGGGCATGACTCCACTTGCAAGGGAGAAAAGAAGGAAGTAGCAGCTATTTACAAGAGCCTCGCAGTGTGCAATATAGCTACAAGATCCTATTGTCTGTTGGAATTTCTCTTTAGAATAGTTGGTCTTGTTCTTCAAACGGTTAGCCTAGAAGAAGATACACTTGTAAGGCACATACATAAGTACAAGTTCAATATGTGGTCTGATCAAATACATATAGCCTACCTGATACTTTGGATCAGACCAGTATTTAACGAGGGCTGTCCAGTCTTCATGTGTAATATATTCCACTTGAGATGTTTGGGCGATTTCATTGTTAGCCTTGCCTTCAAAGTGAGATTTTCTAAGGTGGTACCGATACTGTCGCAGAGCAGACTGAAAAACATGAGTGCATGCTTGTTTAGTTGCATCATCTTTCGGATCCAACATGAACCTCATCTGTTGAAAAAAGAATGTGTGTCTTATAAGGAGGAAGCTAGAAAGTATGGGACAGAGCAAGACAATATTACTAATTGCGATGAATAACATTACTTACGGAGAAATGGTCAAGGAAGGTGTTAAACTGGGTATTGTCTTTCTCATTCCTGTACTGGATCCACGTTGGGAGGATACGTGCATGACACCTAACGGCAACGGCTGCCTCTGATACTAACTTGGCTGACTCTGTAGCATCACGTGGCCTTTTTAAACCTGCCTCAAAATGGATCTCCATTCTTCCTCCTTTAGATTTTGTTAATCTGTCAAGCATTATCCCTGATGTCTGTTTCCGCTTGCATCGTGGTGCTAGTTCAACAACGAATATGGAAAGCGTTAGTGTACATCAAACTGTGAGAGTACATATAAAGGAGCATGTAACTGCAACTTGACTCGGTCAGGTACCGTCTTGGTGTTGATGCTCATGAGGTTCATCTGATCTTGCCAGGTCCTGTTGTGTCAGCAGTGCTTCGGAAGTAGTGTTAGGTGTGAAGGCAGCTTGGGAACTGGCCAATTCCGGAGCAAACGAACGAGTAACTCGTTGAGATACTGGTACAGTTGAAGCGGATGCTGCAGCTGGTGGAGCAGGTGATACTGTGTTTGTAGATTTAGCCGGTGGACTTGGACCTTCTACTGCACTATAAGTACCAGCAGAATCTCGACGGCAGATCCTTTTCCGTTTCACCCGACGAGTAACACCACTCCCTACTATATTATTTTCCTTGCTCTTTTTTGACTTTGCCATGTCAAGCCGTACCCACAACACAAAAGAATAAAATCGCTCTTCAGAACTCATTGATGCATGATACAGACAAGCAATACTTTGATGTAAGACAGTCGTATGAGGATGGAATATGTAAGAAAAATAGGACGGCATGACATATTCACAGCTACGATGTGTAAACTAAGCAGAAGGATTTTCAAGAAATAGAAGTAATGCAAGCTAGACACCATATGAAAGATGCAACCAATATTATTCTGCCAAGTTAAAAGTGTCTTGTCATAAGTGGCAATTCGGAAAATTAGAAGCAGTACAACGTAGAAATCAATGCAAGATGCAACCACTATCAAACTGCCATGTTAAAAGTGTCCAATCATGAGTGACTGATGCGGGATACACAATAGCAGTACTTTGATGTAAGAACATGGTATGATAGATAGATGTAGTGTATTCTAGACACAGAACGCCATGTCATATGCACATGTATAACGTATGAACTCAATAGGTGCAATTTAATCAAATAGAACAAATACAGGCTAGACAACATATGCAACATGAAACAAATTATCACACTGTCAACTTAGAGCAAGCACCTGCGATGGTGGAGTATGGGAGATGAACTCATCATGTAGACTTGGGACTTCAACTTCATTAGAAGTAGCAGTGGCAAATCTAGAGAGTCTGTGTTTGCGTCGGTGCGGAGGACCACCAACATCCCCTAACTTACTCTTTTCCTTCCTATTTTCTGATATTGCCTTATGAAGTCAAAACCACAAGAAGATGAATAAAATTAGCTCTGCCTAACTGGTTGATGCATGATACAGACGAACACTACTTTGATGTAAGGCAACCGCAGGATAGGAGGACGGAATATATACAAAAAAAGACAGCGTTTCATATTCACACGTACGATAGGAGGATGGAATATGTATGAAAAAACAGTAAGTGGAAGGCATTTCAACAAAATTACAAGAAATGAAAGCTAGGCACAATATGAACATGCAACCAATATCGCTCTATCAGGTAAAAAGCTTCTCATCGTAAGTGCCATTTCAAGAAATTAGAAGCAGTACAAGCTAGAAGACAATGCAAGATGCAACCTACATCACAGTCCCAAGTTAAATGTGTCTTGTGGGTAAGTGATCGTTGCAGGTATAAGTTGTAAGCTACGCAGATGCAATTCAACATAATCATAAGCAATATAAACTAGACATCATACGGAAAACGCAACCACATATAACAGTTCCAAGTTAGAGCAAGCACCTGTGATGGTGGAGTAGGGGAGATGTGCTCATCATGTACATGTATGTTCTAGAAACAGGAACACGTGTCATATGCACAGGCATTATGTGTAAAGTAAGCAGATGCAATTCAACAAAGTTAGAAGCAATACAAGCTAGACATCACACGCAACATGCAACCACATATAATAGTGCCAAGTTAGAGCAAGCACCTGTGATGGTGGAGTAGGGGAGATGTGCTCATCATGTACACGTATGTTCTAGAAACAGGAACACATGTCATATTCACAGACATTATGTGTAAAGTAAGCATATGCAATTCAACAAAGTTAGAAGCAATACAGGCTAGACATCATACGCAACATGAAACCACATATAATAGTGCCAAGTTAGAGCAAGCACCTGTGATGGTGGAGTAGGGGAGATGTGCTCATCATGTACACGTATGTTCTAGAAACAGGAACACGTGTCATATTCATAGGCATTATGTGTAAAGTAAGCATATGCAATTCAACAAAGTTAGAAGCAATACAGGCTAGACATCATACGCAACATGAAACCACATATAATAGTGCCAAGTTAGATCAAGCACCTGTGATGGTGGAGTAGGGGAGATGTGCTCATCATCTACACAGCTACATTGACTGTCTAGCCTTGCGTTGTCTTGCGAATCTTGTTGGGAGGATGGCGGAGTAGAATCTGTAGAGAACCTCCGTTTCAGTTTCTCGGAAGGACCACCATCATCCAATGCCTTGCCAATTTCCTTCAGCTTTATTGATTTTGCATTGTGAGGTCAAACTGACAAGAAAAAGGAATATAATTCGCTCTTCAGAACTCATTCATGCATGATACTGACGAACACTACTCTGATGAAAGGCAAAGTCATGTTACAAGGATGAAATATGTACGAAAAAATGGACGGCTTGACATATTCACACCTATGATGTGGTAAATAAGCAGAAGGCACTTCAACAAATTAGAAGCACTGCAAACTAGACACCATATGAAAGGTGCAATCAATATCACTTTGCCAAGTTAAAATTGTCTCGTCATAGGTGGCGTTCATCAAACTAGAAGCAATACATGCTAGAAATCATATTCAAGACGCAAACCAATATTACACTGCCAACTTAAAGGTGTTCCATCATAAGTGACTGATGTAGGATACACAAGAAGAGTAGTTTCATGTAAGAACATGGTGTGATACACAGATATAGTATGTACCAAAAACAGGAAAGCGTGTCATATTCACACGTATCATGGGTAAGCTAAGCAGATGCAGTTTCCATAATTAGGAGCAATACAAGCTAGACACCATATGCAACATGCAACCAGATATCACACTGCCAAGTTAGAGCAAGCACCTTGGATGGTGAACTAGGGGAGCGGAGACTTGGACCTTGTAATGCACTATTAATACAAGGAGAATCGGTACAGATGCTCCATTTACGTTGCTGCAAAGGACCACCATCATCGCCTTCCTTACTCTTTTCCTTCCTCTTTCTTGATTTTGCCTTGTCAAGTCAAACCCACAAGAAAAAAGGAATAAAATTTGCTCTTCAGAACTCATTGATGCATGATACTGACGAACACTACTCTGATGAAAGGCAAAGTCATGATACGAGGATGGAATATGTACGAAAAAATGGACGGCTTGACATATTCACACCTATGATGTGGTAACTAAGCAGAAGGCACTTCAACAAATTAGAAGCACTACAAACTAGATACCATATGAAAGGTGCAATCAATATCACTCTGCCAAGTTAAAATTGTCTCGTCATAGGTGGCGTTCATCAAAATAGAAGCAATACATGCTAGAAATCATATTCAAGATGCAAACCAATATCGCACCACCAACTTAAAGGTGTTCCATCATAAGTGACTGATGTAGGATACACAAGAAGAGTAGTTTCATGTAAGAACATGGTGTGATACACAGATATAGTATGTACCAAAAATAGGAAAGCGTGTCATATTCACACGTATCATGTGTAAGCTAAGCAGATGTAGTTTACACTAATTAGGAGCAATACAAGCTAGACACCATATGCAACATGCAACCAGATATCACACTGCCAAGTTAGAGCAAGCACCTTGGATGGTGGAGTAGGGGAGCGGAGACTTGGACCTTGTAATGCACTACCAGTACAAGGAGAATCGGTACAGATGCTCCATTTACGTTGCTGCAGAGGACCACCATCATCGCCTTCCTTACTCTTTTCCTTCCTCTTTCTTGATTTTGCCTTGTCAAGTCAAACCCACAAGAAAAAGGAATAAAATTTGCTCTTCAGAACTCATTGATGCATGATACTGACGAACACTACTCTGATGAAAGGCAAAGTCATGATACAAGGATGGAATATGTACGAAAAAATGGACGGCTTGACATATTCACACCTATGATGTGGTAACAAAGTAGAAGGCACTTCAACAAATTAGAAGCACTGCAAACTAGATACCGTATGAAAGGTGCAATCAATATCACTTTGCCAAGTTAAAACTGTCTCGTCATAGGTGGCGTTCATCAAACTAGAAGCAATACATGCTAGAAATCATATTCAAGACGCAAACCAATATCACACCGCCAACTTAAAGGTGTTCCATCATAAGTGACTGATGTAGGATGCACAAGAAGAGTAGTTTCATGTAAGAACATGGTGTGATACACAGATATAGTATGTACCAAAAACAGGAAAGCATGTCATATTCACACGTATCATGTGTAAGCTAAGCAGATGTAGTTTACACTAATTAGGAGCAATACAAGCTAGACACCATATGCAACATGCAACCAGATATCACACTGCCAAGTTAGAGCAAGCACCTTGGATGGTGGAGTAGGGGAGCGGAGACTTGGACCTTGTAATGCACTATCAGTACAAGGAGAATCGGTACAGATGCTACGTTTACGTTGCTGCAGAGGACCACCATCATCGCCTTCCTTACTCTTTTCCTTCCTATTTCTTGATTTTGCCTTGTCAAGTCAAACCCACCAGAAAAAAGGAATAAAATTTTCTCTTCAGAACTCATTGATGCATGATACTGACGAACACTACTCTGATGAAAGGCAAAGTCATGATACGAGGATGGAATATGTACAAAAAAAATGGACGGCTTGACATATTCACACCTATGATGTGGTAACTAAGCAGAAGGCACTTCAACAAATTAGAAGCACCGCAAACTAGACACCATATGAAAGGTGCAATCAATATCACTCTGCCAAGTTAAAATTGTCTCGTCATAGGTGGCATTCATCAAACTAGAAGCAGCACATGCTAGAAATCATATTCAAGACGCAAACAATTATCACACTACCAACTTAAAGGTGTTCCATCATAAGCGACTGATGTAGGATACACAAGAAGAGTAGTTTCATGTAATAACATGGTGTGATAGACAGATATAGTATGTACCAAAAACAGGAAAGCGTGTCATATTCACACGTATCATGTCTAAGCTAAGCAGATGCAGTTTACACTAATTAGGAGCAATACAAGCTAGACACCATTGAGGGAGTCCTGGATTAGGGGGTCCTCGGACTGCCGGACTATATACTTTAGCCGGACTGCTGGACTATGAAGATACAAGATTGAAGACTTCGTCCCGTGTCCGGATGGTACTCTCATTGGTGTGGAAGGCAAGCTTGGCAATACGGATATGTAGATCCCCTCCCTTGCAACCGACTCTGTGTAACCCTAGCCCCCTCCGGTGTCTATATAAACCGGAGGGTTTAGTTCGTAGGACAACAACAATCATACCATAGGCTAGCTTCTAGGGTTTAGCCTCTACGATCTCGTGGTAGATCAACTCTTGTAATACTCATATCATCAAGATGAATCAAGCAGGAAGTAGGGTACTACCTCCATCGAGAGGGCCCGAACCTGGGTAAACATCGTGTCCCCCGCCTCCTGTTACCATCCGCCTTAGACGCACAGTTCGGGACCCCCTACCCGAGATCCGCCGGTTTTGACACCGACATTGGTGCTTTCATTGAAAGTTCCACTGTGCCGTCACCGTAAGGCCTGATGGCTCCTTCGATCATCGGCAACGATGCGATCCAGGGTGAGGTTTTCCTCCCCGGACAGATCTTCGTATTCGGTAGCTTCGTACTGCGGGCCAACTCGCTTGGCCATCTGGAGCAAATCGAGAGCTACGCCCCTGGCCATCAGGTCAGGTTCGGAAACTTGAACTATACTGCCGACATCCGCGGAGACTTGATCTTCGACGGATTCGAAACCATGTCGGGTGCGCTGCACAATCACGACGAGCATGACTTAACTCTGCCGTCGGACAGTGTTCGGGAGATCACACCTGCAACTACTCCGGCCCTCAATCCGGAACAAATTGCGCCATCTAAGGACAGGTGGATAGACCCTGCCACGGAGGCCGCACTCTCAGTGGCGATAGAGCTGAATACTGACTTCACCCCTTACGAGAGCCGTGTTGCCGAACCATTGGATTCGTCCTCGGCCACGGGCTCCGAGTCGCCTGCGTCTGTGCCTATCGAATCCGATTGGGCACCGATCATGGAGTTTACCTCCACGGATATCTTTCAGCACTCGCCTTTTGGCGATGTGCTAAATTCATTAAGGTCTCTCTCCTTGTCAGGAGAACCTTGGCCGAACTATGTCCGGCTAGAATGGGATGCGGACGACAAAGAAATTCGCTCCCCACCCACCACCCACTTAGTAGCCACTGTCGACGATTTAACCGACATGCTCGACTTCGACTCCGAAGACATCGACGGTATGGACGATGATGCAGGAGACGAACAGGAACCGCCCATAGGGCGCTGGACCGCCACCTCATCATATGATATATACATGGTGGATACCCCCAAAGAAGGCGATGGCGATAAGACAGCGGAGGATGACCCCTCCAAGAAGCAACCCAAGCACCGACGTCAGCGGCGCCGCTCTAAGTCCCGCCATAGCAAAAGTAGTGATGCCGGCACAAGAGACAATAACACTCTGGATAGTGCCGAAGACGACGACAATCCCCTCCAGCTAGATTTAGAGCGGGAGGATGAACAAGCTAGCCCTCCAGAAAAGGCAGCAGATGGAGAAACGGAGGATGACAATTACATGCCTCTCTCCGAAGACGAGGTGAGCCTCGGCGATGAAGAATTTATCGTTCCTGAGGATGCCGTCGAGCAGGAGCGCTTCAAGGGCCGGCTTATAGCCACAGCAAATAGCCTGAAGAAAAAGCAACAACAGCTTCAAGCTGATCAAGATTTGCTACCGGACAGATGGACCGAAGTCCTTGCGGCCGAGGAATACGAACTCGAACGCCCCTCCAAGAGTTACCCAAAGCGCAGGTTGCTACCCCAACTCGAGGAGCAAGCATTAAAACCAACATCACCAGCGTATGATGCGGCTGATCGACCACCTCGTGGCCGAGATAGAGAGGCATATCAGCCCGAAGTCCAGACCGCACCCCGCCGCCGTTCAACCAAAAACACCAAGGCCCTGGGCAACACGCGGGACCTGCGAGACATATTGGAGAACAAAGCAGGGCATACAAGATCGATCTATGGATCACGGGGTCACGCCCCAACGCGAGACGATGATCGTCACGCCGGATATACCAAAAGCAAATCCGGCCGGGCCGAATACAGCAGACAAGACTCGTATGAACTGCGTCGTGATATAGCACGGCACAGAGGCGCCGCAGACCCCCTATGCTTCACTGATGAAGTAATGGATCATGAATTCCCAGAGGGTTTTAAACCCGTAAATATTGAATCATATGATGGTACAACAGACCCCGTGGTATGGATCGAGGACTTCCTCCTCCACATCCACATGGCTCGCAGTGATGATCTACATGCCATCAAGTACCTCCCACTAAAACTCAAAGGACCAGCTCGGCATTGGCTGAATAGCTTGCCAGCAGACTCCATTGGCAGTTGGGAGGATTTGGAAGATGCATTCCTTGACAACTTCCAGGGTACTTATGTGCGGCCACCAGATGCTGATGACTTGAGCCATATAATTCAGCAGCCAGGGAAATCAGCCAGGAAATTCTGGACCAGGTTCCTAACTAAGAAAAACAAAATTGTCGACTGTCCGGATGCAGAGGCCTTAGCGGCATTCAAGCATAACATCCGTGACGAGTGGCTCACCCGGCACCTCGGCCAGGAGAAGCCGAAGTCTATGGCAGCCCTCACGACACTAATGACCCGCTTTTGCGCGGGCGAGGATAGCTGGCTGGCTCGCAGCAACAACACATCAAAGAATCCGGGCACTTTAGATACCAAAGATACTAACGGCAGAACACGTCGTAACAGACATAAGCGCCGCAACAACGGCGATAACGCCGAAGATTCGGCAGTCAATGCCGGATTCAGTGGCTCTAAACCCGGTCCGTGGAAAAATCCATTCAAGAGAAGTACTCCGGGCCCGTCCAGTTTGGACCGCGTACTCGATCGCTCGTGTCAAATCCACGGCACCCCTGATAAGCCAGTCAATCACACCAACAGAGAATGCTGGGTGTTCAAGCAGGCCGGCAAGTTGAATGCCGAAAACAAGGACAAGGGGCTGCATAGCGACGACGACGAGGAGCCCCGACCGCCGAACACGGGAGGACAGAAGAGGTTCCCCCCACAAGTGAAAACGGTGAACATGATATACGCAACCCACATTCCCAAGAGGGAACGGAAGCGTGCACTAAGGGACGTCTATGCGATGGAGCCTGTCGCCCCAAAGTTCAACCCATGGTCCTCTTGTCCGATCACCTTGAATCGCAGGGACCACCCCACTAGTATCCGTCATGGAGGATCTGCCGCATTGGTCCTCGACCCCATCCTTGACGGATTTCACCTCACTCGAGTCCTCATGGACGGCGGCAGCAGCCTGAACCTGCTCTATCAGGATACAGTGCGCAAAATGGGTATAGACCCCTCGAGGATCAAACCCACTAAAACCACCTTTAAAGGCGTCATCCCAGGTGTAGAGGCCCATTGCACGGGCTCAATCACACTGGAAGTGGTCTTCGGATCTCCGGACAACTTCCGAAGCGAGGAGTTAATCTTCGATATCGTCCCGTTCCGCAGTGGCTATCACGCACTGCTCGGGCAAACCGCATTTGCAAGATTCAATGCGGTACCGCATTATGCATACCTCAAGCTCAAGATGCCAGGACCTCGGGGGGTTATAACAGTCAATGGAAACACATAACGCTCGCTCCGTACGGAGGAGCACACTGCGGCCCTCGCAGCAGAAGCACAAAGCAGCCTTTTAAGGCAAACTGCCAATTTGGCGATAAAGGCCCCGGACACCTTCAAACGAGTCCAGAGTAACCTGCAACAGGATCGCCTGGCACGTTCAGAGCCCGCCTAGCAATTTGGCCTCCGTCCTAGTCCCAATCAAGTGACGAAATTTACGCCGCGCGTACATAATTACGCACTACAAATACCATGGGCATATGCGGAGGCACGGCCAGGACACGTCCCATAATGCGGCTCAACCGCCCCAGGGGTTGTATACCTTTATAATTTTCTCTCTTTCAGGACCTTAATCTCTGGAAGCCCTTTTCGGCAGTCTGATTGCTGGACGCATTACGGGAAGGAAATACAAAGGAGGCAAGAAGCTAAGACGTACAAGGGAATCCCCAGGAGGTCTCTAATAACGATCGAAATACCTGTTTTAAATACCCATACGCAGCTTGCCCCTGGATAGGACATGTCAAATAGTCCTATTTTCTTCTTATTGCATTACTTGCATCCGTATGCTTTGACGTACTATTTAATAACAATGCGTAGCGTTTATTGCATTACCCTTTCTTTTTTTCTTTCTCTTGTCTGCTTAATTACGACAGATTGCACCCGTACATTCTAGTACGACTAGTACGCCAGGGGCTTCAGTATACCCCATAGAACGGCGTGAGAAGTCCGAACACTTTCGACAGTGCGGCACCCCGAACTTATAGCATTATATGCATCAGCTCCGAATCATGTCTTGGGTCAATAGTTGGGTTTGCCCGGCTCCCATGTTTTGGTACCTTACGTTCCGCAAAATCGGCTAAGGTAGCGCTGGGAGAACTACAACGATTGTGTCTCGGTTCTTCCAGACGAGCACCTCAGTAGAGAAAGCCGAAAACTGACTGTCATGATGAGGCGAGAGATGGTCGCTGTTCGAGAGGTCTCAAGTCCTTAAAGACTTTTTCCGCTTCGGGCGAGGAGTCGGCCTTGCCCGACTTAGGCGTATATGGCGCCCCAAATTCGGCCTTCCGAATACTAGGGGCTTCGCCAAAATTTAAAATTGTAGACTTCTATGGCTAAGTGAGGGTGATAAAGCTTTATAGTCCGATTAACTGGTTCGCTGTGCTGAACACCTCCTTCGAAGGACCTAAAATTGGGATAAAGAGTGTTCAGGTTTATCCCGAACACCCGAGTACTAGTTACATGGGGGCAGAAGCCGACGACTGGACAACCCTCAGATTTCATAAACGGCCGCAGAGAAGGTAATATTTTAAATTAACAAGCGTTGCATAGCGCAAATGAACTCATTTCACATTACAGGATCACATGAGTACGTTCATTCAAATATTACATCTTTAGCACATTCCTCCGCCACAAGGCGGGAACCCTTCAGGACACTGTCATAATACATTGCGGGGTGGCGATGCTCCCTGCCTTCCGGCGGCCCCTCCTTCACCAGCTTTACGGCGTCCAGCTTCGCTTAGTGCACCTTCGCCTGGGCAAAAGACCTGCGTGCACCCTCGATGCAGACGAACCGCTTTATGACTTCAAGCCGTGGGCAGGCATTCACAAGCCGCCTCACCAAACCGAAGTAGCTGTCAGGCAGGGGATCGCCAGGCCACATCTGGACTATAAGACGCTTCATGGCCTGTTTGGCCGCCTTGTGGAGCTCGACCAATTGCTTCAGCTGGTCGCTCAAGGGCATTGGGTGTTTGGTCCCAGTATACTGAGACCAGAACAACTTCTCCGTCGAGCTCCCCTCCTCAGCCCGGTAAAACTCCGCGGCATCCAACACACTGCGGGGAAGATCTGCGAACGCTCCCGGAGAGCTCTGAACTCGGGTAAGTAAAAGGGAAGTTTCCTTCACATGCTTGTTTTGCATAACGAATGCCTTACCCGCTGCTATCTTCTTAACCGCCTCAATTTCCTGGAGGGCCTTCTGGGCTTCGGCCTTGGCGTTTTGTACGCTCTAGAGGGCCTTCACAAGCTCGGACTCTCGCGTCTTAGAGTCAAGCTCCAAGGACTCGTGTTTTTCGGCGAGAGCCTGGAGCTCTTGCTGCACCTCGCCCACCCGGGCTTCTTGCTTTTCTCGCTCGATGTGCTCCCTGGCCGCTTTGTCTTCGGCCTCGGATAGCGCCTTCTGCAGGGTCGCCACTTCGGTCGTGGCCCCTGGCAAATTCATGATGATCCTATTATTTTACAACCAAATTTCTTTTTAATATACAGACGGGGTGTCGCTTACCTTTGTTCTCTTCGAGCTGCCTCTTGGTAAGGCCGAGCTCTTCCTTGGACCGCTCAAGGTCCCGCTTCAGTGCAGCGACCTCCGCAGTGCGTGCGGTAGTGGCCAACAGTGAAGCCTGCATATCCACATCGACATATTCTGATTAGACTCCTGCGGTCATTATTTGATCCTCTATTCGGCCTTTCTCTGCGAACGCCAAATAGAGCATATGGGGCTACTGTCTAGGCGGTAATATTTTCTTATAATTTGATTACTTACCTGAAAGCCTGTTAGGAGGCTGGCACAAGCTTCAGTTAGTCCGCTTTTGGCGGACTGAACCTTCTCGATCACCGCACTCATGATAGTGCGGTGCTCTTCATCGATGGAAGCGCCGCGAAGTGCTTCCAGCAAGTTGTCTGGTGCCTCTGGATGGACAGAGGCCACCGGCACAGGCGGCTTGCCCCTCTTAACGGGGGGTCGCCTGACAGAGTCCGGAACCACTGGAGGTTCCGGCGCAGTGTTCGGCTGGAGGCCGAATTTGGAGCCCATGGGAGTCTTGCTCCCCTTGCACCCAGGGTCCGGAATGTCGCCTCGAGGCGCCTCCAGGACTACCTCCCCTCGGCTCGGTGCCCTTTGAGACAACACCTCGACGTTATCCATAGGGCGAGGGGTGGAGGCGGTCGGAAGTGAATCACTATTCATATCCGACGGGTCCAAAGAACCATCCGACGAAGATACGTCGATATGGGCTCGGGACGGACTGCATAATCATGTTCGGCATGGTGAGCAGCAGTGCAATAAAACATATCATGAATTACCATTGTATCCGGATACTTACGACTTCGCCAGGGGCTTGTCCCTGGGCAGCCACTCGTCGTCGCTATAGGCGGCCGTCGTGGAGCAGTCCGGGAGGAGGGTCCTTCCCTTCTTGGACCCTTCGGCCTCCCCGGATGGGGCGGCCTTCCTTTTCTTGTCTCCCCCGGCTGGGGGGGAGAACTTTCCCCTTCCTCCTCCTCGTTTTCGTGGGAGGAGTGCACCTCGGAGTTTTCGGATGATGAGTCCGATATAACCTTGCGCCGGAGACCCTTCCGGGTCCCCGTGGCCTTCTTCTTGGCCTTCTTCACCGGCACCTCGTAAGGCGCCGAAACCAGCATCTCCCTTAGGAGAGCATCTGCTGGATCCTCAGGCAGGGGGGTTGGGCAATCGATCTGCTCAGCTGTCTCTACCCAGTCCTGTTAATGGCATGGAGGCTTAGATCTCGCACATGATTAAACTGGGGAAAATAAACATCCTATGAGATATAAAAAACTTACCGGATTGGCAGGGCGCTGTGCGCTGAGTCCGCGGTCCTCGGTAAGGGGAGGAGGTACCTCGGCGCCCTTGAACGGCACCTTCCAGATGTCCTTGTGCGTCATATCGAAGAGCTCTCGCAGCGTCTGGTGCTCGGCCGGGTCAAACTCCCACAAATTGAATGCCCGTCGTTGACACGGGAGGACCCGGCGGAAGAGCATGACCTGGACCACGTTGACAAGCTTGATTTTCTTGCTCATCATGTTTCTGATGCATTTCTGGAGTCCGGTTAGCTCCACCGATGAACCCCAGGACAGGCCCTTCTCTTTCCAGGAGGTGAGCCGCATGGGGATTCCGGATCAGAATTCTGGGGCCGCCACCCAGTTGGTGTCGCGCGGCTCGGTGATGTAGAACCACCCCGATTGCCACCCCTTTATGGTCTCCACATAGGAGCCTTCGAGCCATGTGACGTTAGGCATTTTGCCCACCATGGCGCCTCCGCACTCTGCTTGCTGGCCGACCACCACCTTCGGTTTAACATTGAAGGTCTTCAGCCACAGGCCGAAGTGGGGCCTGATGCGGAGGAAGGCCTCGCACACGACGATAAACACCGAGATGTTGAGGATGATTTGGGGGCCTGATCATGAAAATCCAGCCCGTAGTAGAACATGAGCCCGCGGACAAACGGGTGGAGGGGAAATCCCAGTCCGCGGACAAAGTGGGTAAGGAAAACCACCCTCTCATGGGGTTCGGGCGTAGGGATGATCTGCCCCGCATCTGGCAGCCGGTGTGCGATGTCCGCGGCTAGATATCCGGCTCCCCGTAGCTTTGTGATGTTCTCCTCCGTGACGGAGGAGACCATCCACTTGCCTCCCGCTCCGGACATGCTTGGAGTGGTTTCAAGAGAAAAACGCGAACTTGGGTGCTGGAGCTCAAGTGCACAAGAATGGATGAGCAAGGAGGAAGAAGGCGTGGGTAAAAAGAGGAATCCTTGTCCCTTTATAAGGGTGGAGGAAACTATACGCCTCCCCACCTGCCTAGTAAAACTCGCTTATTCCCCAAGCGCCGTAATTGATGGCATGGTTGGGTTACCCACATCCGTATTGATGAGAATCCCGTGATAAGGGGACACGATCTCTGCTTCGACAAGACGTGCCAAGAAAACCGCCTCGCAATACGTGCAGTAGCTGGTTGAGAAAAACGGTTCGGATAATGACCGGGCCATGGTATGATGTCATGCTGCCGAATGTGTCAGCAAATTAGATTTGTGGAAATATTATTCTCTCTACGGTTGTATGTGGAACTTGTTTTGCAGAGCCGGGCACTATCCTTGTGTTCAAGATCTTCTATGGAGTATTCGGAGGGAGAACCCGCCTTGCAATGCCGAAGACAAGTCTGCGCGCCGGACTCATCGTCATTGAAGCCTGGTTCAGGGGCTACTGAGGGAGTCCTGGATTAGGGGGTCCTCGGACTACCGGACTATATACTTTAGCCGGACTGTTGGACTATGAAGATACAAGATTGAAGACTTTGTCCCGTGTCCGGATGGGACTCTCCTTGGCGTGGAAGGCAAGCTTGGCAATACGGATATGTAGATCTCCTCCCTTGTAACCGACTCTATGTAACCCTAGCCGACTCTGTGTAACCCTAGCCCCCTCCGGTGTCTATATAAACCGGAGGGTTTAGTCCGTAGGACAACAACAATCATACCATAGGCTAGCTTCTAGGGTTTAGCCTCTACGATCTCGTGGTAGATCAACTCTTGTAATACTCATATCATGAAGATCAATCAAGCAGGAAGTAGGGTATTACCTCCATCGAGAGGGCCCGAACCTGGGTAAACATCGTGTCCCCCGCCTCCTGTTACCATCCGCCTTGGACGCACAGTTCGGGACCCCCTACCCGAGATCCGCCGGTTTTGACACCGACAACCATATGCAGCATGCAACCAGATATCACACTGCCAAGTTAGAGCAAGCACCTTGGATGGTGGAGTAGGGGAGCGGAGACTTGGACCTTGTAATGCACTATCAGTACAAGGAGAATCGGTACAGATGCTCCGTTTACGTTGCTGCAGAGGACCACCATCATCGCCTTCCTTACTCTTTCCTTCCTCTTTCTTGATTTTGCCTTGTCAAGTCAAACCCACAAGAAAAAGGAATAAAATGTGCTCTTCAGAACTCATTGATGCATGATACTGACGAACACTACTCTAATGAAAGGCAAAGTCATGTTACGAGGATGGAATATGTATGAAAAAATGGACGGCTTGACATATTCACACCTATGATGTGGTAACTAAGCAGAAGGCACTTCAACAAATTAGAAGCACTTCAAACTAGACACCATATGAACGGTGCAATCAATATCACTCTGCCAAGTTAAAACTGTCTCGTCATAGGTGGCGTTCATCAAACTAGAAGCAATACATGCTAGAAATCATATTCAAGACGCGAACCAATATCACACTGCCAACTTAAAGGTGTTCCATCATAAGTGACTGATGCAGGATACACAAGAAGAGTAGTTTCATGTAAGAACATGGTGTAATAGACAGATATAGTATGTACCAAAAACAGGAAAGCGTGTCATATTCACACGTATCATGTGTAAGCTAAGCAGATGCAGTTTACACTAATTAGGAGCCATACAAGCTAAACACCGTATGCAACATGCAACCAGATATCACACTGCCAAGTTAGAGCAAGCACCTTGGATGGTGGAGTAGGGGAGCGGAGACTTGGACCTTGTAATGCACTATCAGTACAAGGAGAATCGGTACAGATGCTCCGTTTACATTGCTGCAAAGGACCACCATCATCACCTTCCTTACTATTTTCCTTCCTCTTTCTTGATTTTGCCTTGTCAAGTCAAACCCACAAGAAAAAGGAATAAAATGTGCTCTTCAGAACTCATTGATGCATGATACTGACGAACACTACTCTAATGAAAGGCAAAGTCATGTTACGAGGATGGAATATGTATGAAAAAATGGACGGCTTGACATATTCACACCTATGATGTGGTAACTAAGCAGAAGGCACTTCAACAAATTAGAAGCACTTCAAACTAGACACCATATGAACGGTGCAATCAATATCACTCTGCCAAGTTAAAACTGTCTCGTCATAGGTGGCGTTCATCAAACTAGAAGCAATACATGCTAGAAATCATATTCAAGACGCGAACCAATATCACACTGCCAACTTAAAGGTGTTCCATCATAAGTGACTGATGCAGGATACACAAGAAGAGTAGTTTCATGTAAGAACATGGTGTAATAGACAGATATAGTATGTACCAAAAACAGGAAAGCGTGTCATATTCACACGTATCATGTGTAAGCTAAGCAGATGCAGTTTACACTAATTAGGAGCAATACAAGCTAAACACCATATGCAACATGCAACCAGATATCACACTGCCAAGTTAGAGCAAGCACCTTGGATGGTGGAGTAGGGGAGCGGAGACTTGGACCTTGTAATGCACTATCAGTACAAGGAGAATCGGTACAGATGCTCCGTTTACATTGCTGCAAAGGACCACCATCATCGCCTTCCTTACTATTTTTCTTCCTCTTTCTTGATTTTGCCTTGTCAAGTCAAACCCACAAGAAAAAGGAATAAAATTTGCTCTTCAGAACTCATTGATGCATGATACTGACGAACACTACTTTCATGTAAGGCAGCCACATGATAGGATGATGGAATATGTATGAAAAACAGGACGGCGTGACATATTGACATGTATGATGTATAAAGTGTAAACTAAGCACAAGGTGCTTGAACTTGTTAGAATCAATGCAAGCTAGAAACCATATGAAAGATGAAACCAATATCACTCTGCCAAATTAAAAGGGTTCCCTAACAAATGTATTTGACCAAATTAGAAGCAATACATGGCAACAGGCTAGAAATAGTATGCAATATGCAACGAATAACGGTGACTCATCGTAAGTGATTGATGCAGGATACAGAAGAGAGGTAGTTTCATGTAAGAACAAGGTTAACACATAGATGTAGTGTGTACCAAAAATAGGAAGGCATGTCATATTCACAGGTATAATGTGTAAACTAAGCAGATGCAATTTACCCTAACTAGAAGCATTACAAGCTAGACACCGTATGCAACATGCAGCCACACATCACACTGCGAAGTTAAAGCAAGCACCTGTGATGGTGGTGTGGGGGAATTGTGGTCATCAACTAGAGAGCTACGTTGACTATCTTCATTTAGCCTTGTTTTTTCTTGAGAATCATGTGGGGAGGATGACACTGCACTCTTTAAACGAGTATGGCGTCTCACAGTAACCCACCCGGGTGACTGTCTCATCATAAGTGATTGACGAGGGATACAAAAGAGCATTAGTTTGATGTACGAACATGGTTAATAGACATATGTAGTATGTATCAAAAACAGGAAGGCATGTCATTATCAAAGGTATAATGTGTAAAGTAAGCAGATGCAATTTAACCAAATTGGAAGCAATACAAGCTAGACACCATATGCAACATGCAACCACATTTGACAGGCGAAGTTAAAGCAAGCACCTGGGATGGTTGTGTGTGGAAATTGAGATCATCAACTGCAGAGCTACGTTTACTGTCTCCAACTACTGACACTGCATCCTTTAGAGTGCTGAAACGCTTAGTGCTTATTTCGAATTACACTGGAGCGACTTCTGTCTTTTCTTTTCAGCATTCATCAACACTGCGTCAGAGTCTGAAATACCCATGCATACAAAAACAATAGTGTGAGTATGGGTGAAGTGTGTGCACAATTAGTATAGTGTAAAGGTAGCAGATAGCAGGTCGGTGAGAAATAAATGACGGGAGACATATGATAGCTCTACAACATGCATGGCACACTAAATTACTACAGGATTCTATGAAAATAACATTCGACTGAAAACAAATAGGTCAGTCCATTTATTATGCACCGTCCGATGTACAAAGAATGGGCAGATCGCCTTCATCTAGCAAAGGTGAAATAGTAAAGGGAGGAAACCTCTAGCAAATATCGCCTTCATCCAGCCAGTCAGTGTTGACGATCTTCCTCGAAACGGCAGTGACCACCGGCCCAGTCCCCTGCCTGCGGCCTCCCCTCGACCTCACCGCACCGCCGTGCTTGGCACCGCCCCCGGCAATCCATTCAAGCCCCGTCGACCTCCAGATCGGGCGCAAGCAGCTCCTGCACCCCACACCCCTATGATAGACACCGATGCGCCGCTTCCCCGGCGAACAGGCAGACTAGGTGCTCCGCGCGCCTAAGCGGGTGCTGCTTCTTTTAATTGCGGTTCAACTGACCCTGAATTGAAATCCAGGCGGGCTACTGACCTCTAGCAAAGGTGAAATAGTAAAGGGAGGAAACCTTGTGCATTTAGTATCACGAAGAAGATGCAGTAAGAAGCGCTCAACTAGTTTCTTTCGTGGGATGAATACGGTGTGAGCAGAGACGTAAGGTTTGCACGAATAAGGGAAGAGGAGTACCTCTTTCTGCTGGCAGTGCTGTGTCCTCCTTCTGTTTTTCCAACGATCTTCTTGTGGTTCGCCGGAAACGAGAAGTTGTGGAGGACGGTGCGGCCTTGGACGAACCCATGGCCAAGTTGTTGAGTGTGGTGCGGTGGCCGTCTGTCGGCGGCGGGGAAGCAGATCCGAGGCGGCGAACGACGGCGTAGCGGGAACAGCTCCGGTGCGGTGGATGGTTGCGACAGTCGAGCGGCAGCAGTGAGGCGCAGGACGGCGTGGTCGGAGTGGTTCTGGTACAGCGCACGTCGGTGTCGGCGTCGTGGAGGCAGCTCTACCTCGGCTTCAGCTGCTAAGTCCTTGAGGGCGTTGCGGTTGCGGTTGCGTTGGACGACGACGTCGGGGTACCGGCTCCGGCGTGATGGAGTTGGGCGGCGGTGGATTGGGCGCTATGGGGTGGAGGACGGAGGAAGCTGGGGTTTCGCGGCTGGTGGAGAGGGCGTTTTGGCGCCCATGGAGTATGAATGGGGAAACGGAGGGAGGCGGGGAACTAAGGGGGAACAATGTTTCGGTTTGGGACGCGCTTGTTTGAAATTTGGGGAAAGTTACAAACTTTGCCCCCATCTAAAATTTCAGACATATTGCGGGTTGGGGGTAGGACAGTAATCTCAGGTGTCCCAAATGTGGGCGGGATAGATTTCGGCCGAGCGCATGGGTGTTTAGGCGCCCATGGCGTATGAATGCTTCTCAGAGGCGGTTGAGACTGGCGTCTTGGTGAAGTTACAAACCTACCCCGGTTTAGACCTTTGGACATCGGGCTGATAGGCTACACGGACCAGAGTCAGGATAGTAATTTCCTACCACCAAACATTAGTCTCGCGTGGTTTCGGGTGACCAGAGGCCTATTTGGCGCTTCGTTCAATATTTGGGCGCAGAAGCATTAACGTTTTCGGTTCTCTTGAATTGAACATTCAGGATTTGTCAAACTTCACAAATCTTTACTCTTGAAAATCCTAAAGCTACGATTATTTTCGAATGGAGGTGGTACATTTGAATATACATTGTACATGAGTATATATTAAAAAATATGCAACTTACCTCAGTTCATGCATGGTTCCAGATATAATCTCCTTGGTTGCAAAAAAAAGTTAGACATGCGTATAATATATATAGCATGTTCAAACGCACAACAAAGATTGATGCCCCCGTTTACATCCGATTTACAAATGCCATTATCTCGGGTTCAAATAGATGAATGCACTTCCTACGAATTCGAATCTTCGAAACCTCCTTTATGTTGAATTCGACATGCATTCTATTTCGTAGCTAGCAATTTGGAATGTATCCATGCAAGTGACAAATGTATAAAGTGCTTCACATTAACAACATGGAGTGCACTAATTAATGTTTATATATGAATTGCAAAAGCATCCATTGCCTGTATTTCAAACCGCTCTCACTCTATGGATCGATAATATGAAATAAACACATGCACATGCTAGAATTCAATAGAGTATGGGTGTCTGATAGACCGATTTTCGTCCATACACAATTTGCAAAATTCATGAACTCATCCAAAAATAATAATGCCATTTATATTTTAATTTAATGTGTAGAACCGCCTTTTACACGTAGATGCACTATGCCTCGGCCCGTTCTCACAAACGCGCTATGTCTCTCTCTATCTACCGCATAAGTGCACACACTTTATATGCATCGGCATTTCTCTTTCACACATGCTCACAATCTCTCTCGGGGTGTCGGGGAGTCTCACGCACATGCTCTCTCTGTATCTCTCTCTATTTCTGACTACTATGTACCACTCTTTTCACTAATCTCAGTTGGAAAACACTATTTCTCTCACATGCATATATACACACGCACGGTCTCTACTAGCCCTCTATACGCACATATATGTGGCTACGTGTCTCCCGCACGCACGTTATCTTTAGGCCTCTCTCGCACACATTGCCCCCCCCCCCAAACACACCTCTCTCTTAGTAGTTCGCAGATATGATTCCATCATATCATTCGGTAGGATATCCCTGACTGTTAGGCTGGATGGTAATATGAGGCAAAGTTTTAACCTAGTTCGGACCCTTGCAGTTGAGGAAAAAGCCTACTCCTGGTACTGTATATTAGTGATAGGGGTGTGTACAAAGTACAAGTGAATACCAGGCATTGTGCATGTGTTTATACTATCGACGAACTAGCCCCCAAGCTTCTATAACATACTGGGGGCCTAGGTTTACAAATCATATATAGTCGGCTTATCACCAGTGGGGATAGAGTCCTCCGCGACTCTGGTAGCTAGCTTCGTGTTGTAGGCCGAGTCCTCCACATGGGTCTTCGTATAATGCGTCTCGATCCAACCTATGTGGCGCAGGATGGAACCAACCCATGAGTCCTCATGTTGACCCACCACAACTAGAAATGATGTGCCCACCACACCACACACGCAATCGGCCACTAAGAAAATAAGCATATACAATAGTACAATGTTATACATGAAAGTTAATTGCATGGTGCATCCAAAAATATTTGTTCTGCATTGTGAATGTTTATATATTCTCCTAAAATATTAGTCATGGGAAAGAGAAACGAAGGGCATATCTCTCCTTGTCTCCACCGGACATCCCCTCTTTCTACACCACCTTCACGTACGCACACAAACTATCTCTCGGCCCTCTAAAAGTATGCATGCCCACGACACATTCACGCATGACGGTCACTGTATTTCAAGCTAAAGCACTATACGGTCACTGGAGTTCAGAATATGCTCATTACGGTCGCCGTATACATTCTCGTGGTGATCATACGGTATCTAGCTCACGATACGTCTTCGTATTTTCTTGATGACACTGACGGACTTTGCATTTGATGCGTGCTCCGTATTTTGTTGACGACACTTACGGTCATTGTATTTGAAGGGAAAGCACGATATGGTCACTGGACTTCAGAATAAGCTCATCACGGTCACCACATACATTTTGTCGTGCTAACCAACATGTGGTTGGATTGTTAGGAGGAAAGTGGTTTCTCGAGCCCACCAGGGTTAAAGTCCCGATGCTCGCATTTATCTTGGTTTAATTTCAGTATTTTCCGGCGATGTGCGTTCAGTGGGAGGAGACGTTCCACTCGACTACGAGGCACCTATGGTGACTTCGTAAAATCTCAAGATCATATGCTGGCCACTCTCTCGAAGGTGCTCATAGGGGTAGGGTCTGCGTGTGTGCGCTTATAACGGTGAGTGCTTGCGCGTATATATGAGCCCTTGCGTATGTACCGTGTTAAAAAAATACATGTCATGATTATACGGTCACTAGCTCACCCGTACAACTCCGTATTTTGTTGATGACAAAATCAATTGACCAGTCAAACGTTCCACGTGGCGCAACTAGTGTTGCACCATCGGGGCGCGTAACCGTGGGGCCCACCTGTCAGCCCGTATATGAAAGAAAGGAATGGTAGTTTGAGTCTGTACTGTGTTAATAAAATACATTTTAGGGTGATCATACGGTCACTGGCTCACCATACAACTCCGTAATTTGTTGATGACACGATCAATTGACCAGTCAAACGGTCCACATTCAGCAGCGCACATTACCATAGGGCCCACCCGTCAGCGCATATATGAAGGACAAAAATGGTAATAAATTAGTGGTCGGTGGGTACTCGAAGTCGTGAGACCTCTGGTTGCACTACAAAAAAAAGACACATCCGTGACATTTTGGGCCGAACGAATTTTTTTCTGTCATACATATGACACTTCTATGATGATAATTGTGACAAAACCCGGTATCATCATAGATGTGGTGGGCTCCTACTTCTATGACAAAAAATCATGACAGAAAATGGGCTTTTCGTCCTGGGCGGGCCGGAGACGCAGCTGCATGACATTCTTTGGGCTGTCCATGACAGAAAAAAACCGTGGTAGAAGCGAGGGCGAGGAAAATTTCGGGGAGTTCCCGGTTACGGTGGGAGGTCAGGGGCCGAGCGATGCACGTTTCTCTCGTACACGTACGCGCGTGTGTGCGAGGCGTTGGCTCTAACTGAATCCGAGCGAGGCATTGGGCTCTAACTGAACCCGAGCGATTGCACTGCAGGCTACGCGTTACTGAACCCGAGCGATCGATCGATGGCTGTTAACTAAACCCGATCGAGCGATTCCTTCGCTACTGCTGCTAACTGAAGCCGATCGATGCTGCCTTTGGATGAACAGTGAGCGTTGCTGGGGGGTTTGGATGAACAGTTCCCGGTGGGGGTGGATGAACAGGACCCCGTGGTGTTGCCTCTGGATGAATAGGACCCCGATCGTCGAGCCGGTTGGGGCTGGATGAACAGGACCCCGTGGAGGGCAGGATGAACAGGACCACCCCGTGGAGGGCAGAATGAACAGTAGACGGGGGAGGGCTGGATGAACAGTAGCCCGTGGAGGGGTGGTTGAACAGGAGCCCGTGGAGAGGGCTGGTTGAACAGTAGCCGGTGGAGTAGCGCTTGGTGGAGGCTGGATGAACAGGAGCCCGTGGATGAACAGTCGCAGGTGGAGGCTGCAGGAGGTCGACGATGGATGAACAGTAGCCCGTGGAGGCTGGAGGGGGTCGACGGTGGAGATGAACAGTGTCCCGTGGAGTCCCGTTTTGTGGTACGCCACACCCCTCCCGATGAACAGGACCCCCGTTTCGACCGTAGCGCTCCAACACAAGTCCGTTTCCTCCGTTTTGTGGTACGCCAGACCCCTCCCGATTAACATTACCCCCATTTCGACCATAGGAGGTCCGTTTCCTCCGTTTTGCGGTACGCCAGACCCCTCCCGATGAACAGGATCCTGTTTCAAATGTGGCCGGTCGAACACAAGGCCGTTTCCTCCGTTCTGCGGTACGCCAGGCCTCGTTTCCATTGGCTGTTCCGTCCAAGCCCTCCCGATGAACACGACGACGCATTCCGTTCCGACCCAGCCGGTTGGCTCCCCATGAACACGACGACGACGTTGTTTCTCTGTTCCGACCCAGCCATGTACATGAGCCCTGGCCGTACGTATGCTCAAGTAGGCGTTCGAGACCCTGCCCGTATGTACGTACGTGGCCATATTTTCTTTCTTGCACACTGGCTGCTGTACGTACGTGTACATGCTACGTGCGCGCCTCTACTACGACACATGCGCGCCTCTACATCGACCAGTATGTATGTACACGTTCACGACCAGAATGACAATGCTACATACGCTTCGACCAGGTGGGTCCCGACTGTCACGCACTTCCTTGCCTGCGAAGATGTAGCAGGTGGGTCCCAGCAGTCAGGGGGCGAATCGTTGTTTTTTTTTGCCCGGACGCACTTCCTTGCGTGCGAAGATGTAGCTGGTGGGTCCCCCAGTTAGGGGAAACGTTTTTTCGCGAAATACGGTGGCCCGTCCGGTGGGTCCCCGCCGTCAGGTGGAGGAATCATTATTTTCCACGTAATAAGGAGGCACTTCCTTGCTGCGGCCGTGGACCCAGCTGTCAGCCTCTCCACGTACAGTCCATGTCCGATGGAAGTCGTTCCTTGACCACGTTAACCACGCCGCGCCGAGAGTACCAGGGCGTTGGACGACGGCGAGGCCTAGGAAGGGGACGACGGGGAGCCGGGGAAGACGCGGCAGTGGAAGCCCGCGCGGAGAGGAGTACGAGGGTTCACTGGTTCGGCTGCGGTGTGAGGCTGCCGTCGCCGCAGGGCCTAGCCAGCGGTGGGAATAGTAGGGGGCGGTGAGGCCTCCGCGGCATCACAGCCGGCCACGGGAGGCAGGAGCATGCGGCACGACCGGCGCTGCTTTGGGCGGCTGGAGAAAGAAGACCAGAGGTTGAAGAAGCACTACGACCGTTGGATGGAAATCGTACGGTCACTGGAGCTAGAATCATTCATATTGACTAAAGTTGACAAAGGCCCCCGTCCCAGTCAACTTAGTAGGCGCACAAGTCAGCCTCCCACCATGGTGGGTCCCAGCTAGTAGGGGGAGCATTCATTTTTTGTGCGTAATAAGGAGGCACTTCGGGTGGGTCCGAGCTGACAGCGGGGGGAACGTTTTTTTCACGAAATACGCTGGCCCGTCCGGTGGGTCCCAGCAGTCAGGGGGGAAACGTTTTTTTCGCGAAATAAGGTGGCCCGTCCGGTGGGTCCCTGCTGTCAGGTGGAGGAATAATTATTTTGCGTGTAATAAGGAGGCACTTCCTTGCGACCGCCTGGACCCAGCTGTCAGCCTCTCCACGTACAGTACTCTTCCGATGGAAGTCGGTCGTTGACCATGTTGACCACGCCGCGCCGAGAGCACCAGGGCGGTGGTTTGGACGACGGCGAGGCCTAGGAAGGGGACGACGCGGAGCCGGGGAAGACGCAACAGTGGAAGCCCGCGCGGAGAGGAGTACGAGGGTTCACTGGTTCGGCTGCGGTGTGAGGCTGCCGTCGCCGCAGAATAACAGGGGGTGTGGGTGAGTAGAGGGATGGCCTGGCTAGCGGTGGGAGTAGTACGGGGCGGTGAGGCCTCCGCGGCATCACAGCCGGCCACGGGAGGCAGGAGCACGCGACACGACCGGCGCTGCTTTGGGCGGCTGGAGCAAGAAGACCAGAGATTGAAGAAGCACTACGGCCGTTGGATGGAAATCGTACGATGACTGCAGCTAGAATCATTTATATTAACTAAGTTGACAAAGCCCTTGGTACGCATCAACTTAGTAGGCCCACAGCTCGGATTTGGCAGAGAACATATAGCCCATTTGTGATTTGTAAGAATGTATAGCCCATTTTTTTAATTCTAATGGAATTTACTACAGCCCATTTACAGTTTGTCAAAAGTTCAGCGCAACTTCTAGCTAGGACAACGATTAATAATTTCAAACAACCGCTCAAAACAGAATTCAAAATAAATTCCCACATTTTGATGGGATCCGAAATATTTTTATCTGAAATTTCTAGTCAGGTTAAATATAATTTCAAAATAAAGTTGTATTACGTTAAAATCCAACGAAATATTGCGAGCGCAACAAGTAATGAAATTAAAATTTTCAAATTCCAAAAATAATATAATTTTCAAACTAATTACGTGTTTGGTGCATAGTAACTGTCCAGTTATTATAATTACATCCCATTTATTATTTCTTAAAGTCCATTTTCTTGTTAAGCCTAATGCATACCTCCTAGGAAAGTTTGCAGCCCAGCGGGGCGGAGAATAACAAGTTGACCCGGATATTGTGTACATCTGTCGGCCCAGTTGCATTGCTGATGTTGAAAAAAAGGCCTGTGTAGTACAGTACAACCTAACATGGTTACTCGGCCCACATTCAGCGACGCCGGAAAGGCCCAAACCAGGCTTCTATGCAACTTTTTGAAGTCACTGAGCTCAATTAATAACTTAAGAAAAAAGTTAGATTACAGTGGAACCTAATTAAAAGCTATCATGAGCAAATAAATAATTCAATGGGTCCCACTTGTGCGTGTGTGCGCGCGTGTGTGTGTGAGAGAGAGAGAGAGATAGAGAGAGAGAACCATCAGTCGATGCTCGTAAATACATCTTTCAGCCATATGCATTGCCGATGCTCAGTAAAAACTTATATAGTTGACACAATCATATAGAACATCATAGCACACTGAACTTGCATACAAAAATTTCACGCAGGCGGCACAATCAGGATGGAAGCAGTGGATCACTACGGGAAGGGCTATGTTGAAACCAACGAAGTCATACATAACGGTTCATCGTCTTTATCAATGACGGGGAAATATCTTGAATGTTGTGCAAAGAAAACAGACAGACAACACAATAAGTTCTGCTAGCACATTAAGTTGACGTACAACCCTTTCTAAAAAAAGTTTAGGTACAAAATTAGAACAGGTCACAATCAAATGTACTGGCATATCAGTGCTTCACACCCATAGCTCGGATTTAACTATCTAACAAGATTCAGTTGTTACCTCAAATTAGAGCACATCCAAGCAGCCAGCCCTGCCTCTTCTCCCAAAGAAGTAGTGGCCTCCGCCGCGCGATGGAGTAGGCCCTGTGCCATCCATCATTCCGAGCAACACGGGGAAAGTCTGACGTTGACTCCTGTAATGGACGTCGTCGACGGACCCTCGCATCAGCGGCGGCGGCAGCACTTCGATTGATTGATTGACCACTTCTTCGACATGCACGAACACTCGATACAGGTACATCCCTAAAGAGGTCCGCGGCGGCCTTGGTGGCGACGAATAGTACAACCCCGGTTCCTGCACCGGTATCTCAACACCAATCACCTTCGGTATGGTGGACGGCTTCTTCATCCATGCCATAACCGTCAGAGCCCAGCTGTTTGGAGGAACAAACATACTTACGAGCTCACCTCCAAGGTCATTGATAAGCTCGTTCATGGACTCGCTGTTCCAAGCACGTCGAGGCATGCCGTGGAAGGTAAGCTTTGTTAAAAACTCAAGCTCAGAGGGCACCGAGCCCCATCCTGGCTGCCACCGATCAAAGCTCACCAGCGCACCATCGCAGAACAAACGCCGGGAAGATTCGAACACACGACTGCAGTCGAAAGTTGTCCGGAACCTGACGAAGAAATCAGCCAGTGGTGGACAGACTTTGACGAGCAAGTCACTTATTTGGATGCCGTGCGCAATGCCATGAGCTTTGACAAGGTCGTCCGGCGAGACGGGAGGCCGGTCGCCGTTGATGGTTACCATCAGCACTTTGCCGGCAAACTGGTCGTCAAGCGCCGCCATGCCATTGTTGAGCGACAACACGCAGCGACCGAAGGCAGGACGGACCTCAGGATCTCCGGCTCGGAGATCCGCGTTGACCGGCGACATGATAGTGCACTTGAGTACAGGGAGTACAGGAGGGGGATTTGGGGGAACTGGAGTAGGAATCGAGATTCCAGAGGTGGGGAGGGGCAGGAGACTGGGGATGAAAATGTAGCATGAATTTCGAGCACGCGCCAATATCCTCTCGGCGCGCAAGCGCATGAAAACACCGGTGGCGCCCACATATCGGCCTAAGAGTCCTTATTCTTTCTTTTTTGAGAGCCCGGCATTTTTTCAGGATCTTTTGAGAGCCCGGCCTGAGAGTCATAATTGACCTGTTTGGCATTGCGTTACTACTCGGCCCATATTCCACGACACCTCACTAGCCCAAACAAGTGTACATCATCAAAAAGACACTGAGCTCAAATTATATAACTTGAAAAAAGGAGATATACTCTGAACACTAGAGAATAGTGATGCCCTCATTTAGCCCACCAGTAGTTCAAGACAATAAACAGTTCGAAACAACGATATATACAACATTCAAACACTGACTAGTAACTACTACTGACATAAATATCAAGATATGATAGTGCATAAGAAGTCTTGCTACACCACCAAAACGCACCCATCTGCAGCGCTCAGACTCTCGTGATCCAGACGAGAATGACATTCTAAATAGAAGCAACTATTACATAGTAAGAGTGACATAGACGAGGATGACCAAATGACAAGGAATATGCATAACAAAAGAAAGAACTACCCATCCAGAACCAGCAACAAAGACAACAAAGTCATTCGAAGAGATGATCCAACACCATCATAATTTGCAGCCCCGCTTCAGCGACCAGTGATCCGGAGACACATCAATGCCTTTCGATGCAATAGCCCAATTACCTATCAACCTGAAGGCTTCAACCACATCAATGCCTGTTGTAATTGATTCATCCAAGGATCAAAGTTAATCCGGATGCCTTTGTCATTCTCACCTTCTTTTGGCTGCAGGCTGTATCGTTGATAATCAGGGGAGTTTGCTCCCGAACTCCTAGGGCTCGCCGTGTAGACACAGTTTTCCATAGCAAACAGACCCTCTCGGCCATCAAGGTCCTTGCCAACGGTGATCTCCTGGTTAATCGGATAATTGAGTCCGAGAAACAGAGAGTGTGAACCAAGGCTGTTTACCCGCCTCCAACTAAAAAATCCTAAAGGCCCCAACAAGCTGGTATCCTGCTCATAGACGTAACAGCCACTGTCCGGATACTCACGTATTACACGGTGCTTGTATACAGTGGGGTTTTTGCAATATAAATTTTCCGGCTCATGTGTCCGAATGATCATCAGTCTTTTGCCGTCGTCTGATCGAGCGAGGAACCAGTTGTGCTTCCCTGTTCTCGGCAAAGGTGGTGTGATTACAAAGGGCAGTAACTATAGGGACACTGCATCATATCAAAAAGGACATGCATTGTTAATGTAAGATCAGCATTGTTCAGAGTATGAGTAGGATAATGCAAGAAACAACATTGATATGTCCCTGTTGGAACTGGGAGGAAAATACAGGGAAATGTATACTGGGTTCGAAAATATAGAAGTGCCATGTATGGTTATACTCATGTTATCTCGCAAACGATTCTTCACAGGAAACTACCATGTCATGCATGTTATGTACTCCCTCCGTTCCCAAATATTTGTCTTTCTAGGCATTTCAAATAGACACAACATACGGATGTATGTAGACATATGTTAGAGTGTAGATTCACTCATTTTGCTCCGTATGTAGTCACTTGTTAAAATCTCTAGAACGACAAATATTTGGGAACGGAGGGAGTAATCATGTTCTGTCCTCACAAACAAATTCTTCAAGGTAACTAACAGACCATGCATTGTTATATACTCGTGTTCTGTGGGCAAAATTTTTGTGAGGATATTATTCTAGCCATTGATTGCTGAAGGGCGAATATAGGTATATACACATGGTAAGCATTGCAGGATTTCACTACTTCCAAATATAGAGTTCTCCATATGCACATTTACTTCCCTAATGTATGGTTAGATGAAACCAACAGTGTGGTGCATGTTTCTACATCATGAAAATGAGGAAACTAACATGGCCATTGATACACACTCATATTTAGTAGTAGTATATAGATTACTGTAAAATAAGGATAATATCCATATATTCCTAACCGTTTGATTATTCAGGGTACAAATTGGTTGTAATGACATGGTCACAATCGCATGAATTAACTCATTCCAAATATAGCTGATTTACGGCGTCTCTAATACATTGCCATAGTTCTACTCAAATTCTGCTCAAACAGGGATATGCCAATCATCACAAAAAGTTCAAACAGTGTCATGGCGTCATCATTAACATGAGACGGAAACAACTTACACGCGCCGTCCCAGCAATACGTGGTGCCATCTGCTTTGTCGATCGCGTACATGATGCCATTGTGTTCAATAGCATCACAGAAGTGTGTATCAGCTTTGACGATGATCTACTACGAGCCGAGTTGTCTCCAGCTAAAGAAGGCACCGGCGTAAAGATAGGCGAGTCCGCGGTCGAACAAGGCAATTAGCTTGAAGTTTGCGTAATTCGCATGTCGTGTGGGCACTTGGCAGATTACAATCTTCTGCAAAACAAGGTCTGTCCAACTGACGTAGTAATCTAGATGACTTGGACCGCGATGGTAATACTCTATATAATCCAACGGAGGAAGGATAATCTCATGGGAGGTCTGGAAGTTCACGAGCACCAACTTTTTACCGTCTTCTCTGAAGGCAGCCATCCAGTGGGAGTTCATGCCGACCCAGTACATACCTGCCAAGAAGTTTCGGGCGATGGTGATCGGATCGATGTCGAGGGAAATGATGTACGGTGACCCACTACATACCTGCAAAGAAGTTTCGGCTAATGGAGATCGGATTGAAGTCGAGGGGCATCATGCACGCCTCCTTATCATGGTGAGCCAATCTCGCAAGACCAGATAGCAGCAAGCAGGGTGTCTTGAAAAGCTTAGGCCTCGCTTCGACGATGGCCGTGTGCATGTCCCTCAAGCATCCAGCCAGCCGCAGGGCGCTCAACATATCCATACACGAACAACAGAGGTGGAGGATGTCACTGGGGAGATTGCTCCAATCGCGGCTCATATGGATGCTGCGCGGTTCGCGTTCGGCCATGGTGGAGTTTGGAAGGGGGCTTGATTTACGAGGGAGAAGGATGTCGGTGCTGGAGCGGCTAGCGAGGGAATAGTGGTACTAGGGGAGGCGAGTGAGGCGACGGTACACGGGGGCACAGTGAGATGGAGACGGAGACGGAGAAGGAGATGGAGATGGAGTGGTGCTATGGGAGCGGAGAGGGAGACGAGGCGAGGCGCCAATGTGTTGTACAGCGGCGGTGACAGACTGCACAGTGCACAGGGTGAGGCTGACTTTGGTAACCCGAACACGCCGCCTGGACTAGTGTCAGGCGCAGGGTGTTGTCACTTCACTGTGAGGACCGGATGAATAGTATTTTGACCATGAAGTGTACCACAGTTGTACTACTACTACTACTAGTAGTAGGAACATGAGCACTCCAGTATTGTATAGCGGAAATAGGTCTCCCGTGCTAGCATGCCAGTTCACTTCATCGTTCAGGTATCATCCATATTGCGAGCAGAACCAAATTCTCGTGCATGCCCAACCAACGCCCTCCCGCGATGCATGCAGTGGTCGTTCTGGTGCATCGAGGACGGCATGCAGATCGCTCCACACTTGAGAAGAGGAAAAATGGAAAGGTAGAACGCGGCAGCAGAGGAAGAGAACACCGGCTAACGAGGCTGGGAGGGGATGGAGCAGGAATTTAATGCTCCACGCCTAAAGGTTTTGGGAAAACCTGATTTTCATAAGGTGACTTATACTCACCTAAACGGAGGGAGTATTCCTTAACCAGAGAATGTTGTGTCTCCCACTCACGCGCTCAAAAAAAACTACGACACATTTTTTTATCTGTTTGCATAGGTCCCACCTATCAGGAAGGATGGGCACGTACACGAACAGGTACGACTCATCAGTCTACCCGCATAGCCTTTTCGTTTAGTCTACCTAGCCGTCTAATCAACTGCCTGCACGCCACTTCTCCCATTTACTTCTCCATCGGGAACCGATTCTCCTCGGCTTCTTCACGTCCCCTTCATCTTCATTTGCATCCAAACCCCACTGCGTTCACATTGTTTTAACCTCTTTAAATAATCATCTACTACTTCAGTTAGACTAGCCATCTAATCCTAATTCTCCAAACCATAGCCCTCCGTTCCAGCGGTTCCAAATGGCGAAAGAGATCGAGATGCTGGTTTTTAGCGTCCAACATGTCCTCGTCGAAGGCTCGATGCGCATAGTTGCCACCGTCACCGTCCACCCAAGGGTTGTTCGGCAGTGGATCAACAATGTATCAAACTCCCTCGAAAAGGTAGAGACGAGGGACATCGGTCTTGACGCAGAGTACACGGAGCGTGCCCCTGGGAAGATCCAGTGCGCCGCCGTCCTTCAGCTGTGCTTCGAAGATGATGTTTTGGTGTACCACATCATACACTCGCCCTCCATACCAGGTGAGCTTCACAATTTCTTGTCTCGGGAGGACGTATACTTCTGTGGGGCAGCCATCGAAGGGGACAAACAGAAGCTAGAGCCGTACAACCTTGATTTGAAAAGCATCGCTGACCTACAAACCAGAATCAAAATTCCTGTAGAAGATTGTGATAAACAGACACCATCCCTATTCGACATAGCAAATTTTGTACTCGGTACAAATCTTCAGAAGGGTGACGAGACGGTGGCATTAAGGTCGTCTAGATGGGAGAATTATCCCTTGACGTACGAGCGGATAAAATATGCTGCCCTCGATGCCTGTGTGAGTTTCGAGATAGCTGCAAGTTCCAAAGAGCTTGTTGTGAAGCCGTCTCCCACAGAGAATCAGAAGAAGAAGAAGAAGAAGAAGAAGAAGAAAAGGCTGCACCAGCAGGAGGGCATTATGGATGGATGAATTATTTCCTCTCTTGTAAAAAAAAATATTCCCTCTCGGTGTATATTGATATAGATGGACTATTTCGATGGTGTGCATGTCTTTGGAACAGAGTAGTAGCGTGGGTCTGCTTGACTATAAGGAACTATTTATCCGCATATATAGCTTTCTCTGCTACTCCTTCCAGTGATCGGTATGCAGTGCATGTGTCCGTAGACATGACAGCTTGTCCATGGAAGTTCAACTACGGCGACCATCACGTTTCATCTCGCGATTCCCACGACGCCTCTCCAACCCACGACACCACGCCCCCCGACGTGCGCCTCACCCCTCTCGGCCGCACCGCCCCTCTGCCTCTGTGTGCATGACATGTGGGCCACCTAAAATGCGGCGAGCATCAAGTTTCTACCACAGCCACCCGCGATTCCCACGACGCCGCTCGAACCCATGAAACCACACGTCCCCCGACCCGCCGCTCACCCCTCTTGGCCCCACTGCCCCTCTTCCTACGGGAGCATCACATGTGGACCAGTCACCTATCGGATCCACATGTTATTGACTCAAAGGTAGGTGTAGTAAGGCACTGAAGCTCAGTCCCAACGGCCCTGAGAGGGAAATGTAACTCCTGCGCCAGGGCTTGTGGTGCTCCCGCAGCACGAACTCGTGCCAAACTGGAGATTTGTTTCTTTACTATACATGCACGCAACAATTTAATGGACATTGTAATCTCAACATGTGATGGGGAGCTCTAAATTTGAATTTGAAACTTATAAAATGAAAAGATTCAAAACAAATAAACTGGGAGAGAGGGAGTATATCGTAGGATGTGTCCCATACAAAATAAGTCCCCTGGTTTGTCACCGCGAAGATGCGGTTAGAAAGGAGCATGGCGTCTTCCTACTCGTACGGCAACAAATCGGCCGCAGACAGCATGGCCCACCTTTGACCGCCATGTGCAAGGTTCGTGCTATCTTATTCAATCTCACCGTGGTTTCGTCGTACCAATTCATGCGGTGGCCCATTGCATGGTTGATCCCAATGTTGGACAAAGGTTCTACGGGAACGGTGTCACCGTTGTAAATGTTGTGCAAATTGATGTTGGTACCCTCCCGTACATATGCAAGCCAATCTCCACTCGCACTGAGCCTAACCTGTGAAACAGTGGACAGGGGGAGAATTAGGGAATGGACGCGGAAGTAGTCTTTAGAATGCATTTACTATGTGATCAAACTCATCTTACCTGCTCATCGGAGGAAATCCGAGTGCCCCTCAACGTCGGCATCTCAAGGGGCGTCAACTTGCAACTACGGCCACGCCGCGCTGGAGAGACCCCCAAGGAAACATCCTCGTGCGTTCCACGGAACATCAAGATGCATTTGTATGAGTAGTTTATCTTGTGAGAGAAAAGGATGAACGAGGGAAGGCCTCTAGAGATAGAGATGGACACTACTACTACCAATGTGCTGGCCCGTGCGTTGCAATGGATCCAAAGTAGTAGAATAATACTTGTTCACGTGCTTGAAATATAAACACTCTAGTTTTGATATACATGTGTCAGCAGACATGACACCTTGTCCATGGAAGTTGAACCACGACGACCATCACGTTTCTTGTTTCTACCACTGCCACACCCACACGCGATTCCCACGACGCCGCTCCAACCCACGGCACGACGTCCCCCGACGTGGACATGGATCCTCTGACGTGGCTATCACTGCCTTGCCCTGCCTTTCCTTCGCTGACAGGTGGGACCCACGCTTATGGGTCCCACATGTCAGTGACAGAATGGTAGGATTGTTCGCGTCAGGGGATCCTCATCCCCCCGACGTGCCCCTCATCCCTCTCGGCCCCACCGCTCCTCTGCCTTTGTGTGCATGACATGCGGGCCAGCTGAACTGCGGCGACCATCAACTTTCTACCACAAACACACCCGATTGGACGCGGTTTGCCTGCTCCGCTGCTGTGCTCCGATCCGTACTCCCGCACCATCGAATTTTCATCCAACGGCTGTGACACATTTCATCCCGGTCATCAATCCTCAGCTGGAGTACTTATGTACTGCAGGTAGTACCCGCTGGTGTGGCCATCTACGCCTCGTAACGCCCCGACGCCCAGCTGTGGCACCCTCGCCACGGCCACGCCACCACCGGCCGGTTCATCTCGAACGAGTGAGTCGCGAACCACGCCACCACCATGAGAATGACATGTGGGCCAGCCGCATTTAAGGTCCGCATGTCATTGACTCATAGGCCGGGCACTACGCCACTGAAGTTCGGTCCCGTGGGCCCCGAGAGGGAAATGTAACTCCTGCGGCAGGCCTTGTGGTGCTCCCGCAGTACGAGCTCGTGCCAAAACTAGAATTTGTTTCTTACTACTACCAACTAGTAATAGTAAGGTACACGTGCATTGCACGCATGAGATTCTGGTGGTTTGTGCATTATGCTTCTACATGTGGAGCTTTCTGGATTCTAACATGTGGCAAAATCTGGTGGAATGTAAGGTTAGGCAAGTTTGATTAACTTAGGTGAGTGTTTGGTTCAAGCCACACCTTAGGCAAGCCACACTAAGGCCCCACATGAGATACACACAAAAAATGTGGCAAGATTCCCTTAGGCTTGCCAACTTGTGGCTCTCATTTTGAAGAACTAATAACTTTGCCTAAGCTTAGTTGTGGCAAAGTTAGTCATGAATTAAGTTCAACCATGGAGTCTTATAGATTATACATGTGGCAGAATCTGATGGATGATATCCAACGGCCAGTAGTGCTCGGATTTGGCATCTTTGTACCATCGGATTGGCTTCATCCAACGACCAACTTTCAAAGTTTTTCACACACTATATAGGGGGTATAGATATAGATGTGCCGGTCCATTGCAATGGATCCAAAGTATATCTATTTAGTGGAGTGCACTCTAAACACATTATCTATTTATTTTTCTCTAACCTTCCGTAGCCATGCAACCAAGCCACATAAGCTTCATGGGTGCCCCCATATCATATTATTCATACTACGTTGATTGAAAAAAAGATAAATCACCCAAAACAAGATCTTCCCGTTTTTTGTTCCTACGATGTTGTGCCGTGCACGTACCTACTAGTTGTATAGTGGTAGTACTAGTAATATAGTATTAGGAGTACAAACTTGGTACTAGTAGGAGTAGTACTAGTACGGAATGCTCCTACTCTATCAGCGAGCCCCGTCTGACACCAAATTTCTTGGCTTCCGTGCTACAGCTAGATCTTCCCCTCGTTTCTATTTTCCAACCCGGCGGCGGGCGGGGTGTTGGTTTGCTCAACGGCGGTCCCACATGAAAGTGAAAATGCTAGGCAACACGCCTTCCCTAAGCTATGTGTCGTGCCGGACGGGTCGTGTTGTACTCCCGATTCCCGGGCGTGGGGGGGTGCGACGCGAACGCGGCGGGCCTTTTCCTTTTACCAGCAATGTGCCCGTGCGTTGTGACGGATCCAAAGTAGTAGAATAGTAGTATTTGTTCACAAACTTGAAAGAAATCACTATTGTTTTGATATACTCCTAATATATTATGCCCTCCGTACCTAAATATTTGTCTTTTTTGAGATTTCAAATGGACTATCACATATGGATTATATAGACATATTCTAGTGTTTCTAGCAAACATGCACGCGCGTTGCACGAAGTTGATGGAAAAGGTAAGCACAACTTATAAATTGACGGATGGAGTACTAGTTACAGTGATGCGTATAATTAAGCAAAGGGATCGCACATGTCGGTATTGACTGGAACGAGAATGCAACAGCACAATAAGAATTAAGGCCACGATGATGCGATCGCAGTGGTGGTTACAGAAGGCAAGAAGAAAGATGGATCCACAAACGTACGACCTCCTCCTCCTCAACTTAGTGCGCCGGGCCACCGACCGGCGGCTAAGGAGCGGCGGCTTTTGTGGCGAGGTCGAGGTGCTTCTCAGCAAAGGCATCCAAGGCTTCCAGCCGGTTGAGGAAGGCCAACGTCATAGCGTCCTCACTGGCCTTGTAGATACCTATGTACACGATTTGCTCGTACACATGGATGTGTAGGTCGACGAATTCTTGCAGGGCGAGGCGCCTCACGGCGAGCACGACCTCCAGGTGGACATTCTTCGTGGCATCGGCGGGCAGTCGCAGGGCCACCAGTTCTTGAAAGAGGTTCCGGCCATGGAGGCCGATTAGGGTGGCAGCCAATGAGGAGCCCGGGCGCGCGGGCTGGAGGAGTACGGCGATGTCGTCCGCGAGCTTCTTGAGGACGGTGAACTTGTTGCTGGTGGCAACGATCATCTGGTCCAACTGAGAGTCGTAGTTGGCGTCGACGGCGGCCATCCACCAGCCGGTCTCCAACACCGTCTGGAGACGATCCTCGGCGCCATGCCGCAGGCCAGCGTCGTGGATCATCTGGCGCAGCCGCTGGCCGCTCACGCGCATCGCCGCCATGGGTCTGGAGTGAGCTCTTTTGCGCTTAGTGCAGGTGCTTATGCAAATGCTTAGGTGCGTACGATGTGGTAGATGCATTGGAATGGAGGGGAGCCTTTATATGAGGGCAATGAGGGCAAACTGCGTTGCATTCACATCGTGCAGCCTCTTTTCCCGGACCTCCTCCCATTACTTCCCTCATGCATTAATTGAAGGAGGATGCATTGGCCGTTCAACATATCGGGAACAGCCACTCCCTCCCTCGTCTGCATTAAAGCCGTATCAGGAACTGCGCCGCCCGCTGTCAAATCGAATACTCCCTCCGTCTAGTTGCGTATTAAGTCATCTTACGAAAACCAAATAGTAAACACATAGGCGTGGTGCATTAACTCTCACGTTGTTTCTTATTTTTTGACATAAATAGAGGAATCAACCAAGTAGAGATGTGGGGCTTGTATGCATTTAATGACTTGAGACTATCAAACATGACATGCAGTGGTTAGTTCGTTGCAAAAGAACAAATACAACCCACGTCAGCACACACGCATCTTATATAGCATCACACCCAATGGCTATAAAAGATGAATGAGACCAAATTATATCTCATCTAGATGAGTTCTAGCAAAACTGTATTAATAATACTTAGTACTCCTGCGCCATGTATCATATATTAGTATCATGTAGTACTTTATTTATTGCCATGTATGACACATAGTACTCAACTCTCTCTCTTTCTTCATTTAATTCTATGACACCTCATCAAAATTGCTAAGGCTAGTACCATTACAACCAGCCTTAGCAAATACTAAACATTAAGTTCTCTCGTTTTCCTCTCCACCTTGGTCACCTAGACGGAGGGAGTATACTGCGTGGGCTTTTCCTACGCGGTAGGCGAGGCAGTTCCGCCTAGTCGGTTCGACAGAGACGCGAGAAGATGAGGAAGTAGGCTGCTGCAAACGTAGGGCTATGTGATTTGACAGTGAGTTACTGCTGGACAGGTGGGCCCCCGTGATTTGACTTGCCATTATCATTTTAACTGCGGCGCTACGACCGGCGTGAGTCTCCCGATTCCCGACCACCTCCATACAGGTGCCTCTCCCAATGCTCCACCACGTAGTAGAGGCTGGCGCTTGCATGAGAGCCCACTTCTCCACTTTTTCCTTGCCTCTCTTTCCTCCACATATGCAAAAATGCCATGTAAAGCGCACTATTGTACTTACTTGCTCCTACAGGTGCTTAAGCTTGCCACATAGGCATAAAGTCTGATGTGGCAAGTTAATCAAGAAGAGAGACACTAGTTTGGTGACCCAAGGAAGAAACGGTGCTAAGCGCGTGTACCTAGGTGAAAAGACAATTTTGAGTCTATAGCTAATTAAATGAAGCAAACTTAGCAACACCATTTCATTGGAAGAGGTCACTCCTTGGCAATGCAATAAATACTAGTACTCCCTGTGTCCCATAATATAAGAACGTTTTTGGCACTACACTAGTGTCAAAAACGTTCTTATATTATGGGACGGAGGGAGTACGAAGAAAGAGATAGAGAGAAGTAAAAAAAATACACTTATAGCCAACCTTATAGCCAAAACCTTGTTGTAGTATGAGTGACTAAGTGATGACTATGTATGACATGCCAACATCAGATAGCCTAACGCACCGTGTTAAATCTCCAAGGGCGGGACCGCACGAGCGACGCAACGGTCGTGGTAGGCGCGACCACGATACGGGCTGCTGGCAGACCTTGGATCTGAGATCAAACGGTCGCATGCTAAGTTGCTGAAAATTTGCAGAATAACCCTCCAGGATAGGATATTCACCCATAGGTCTAGAATCACGCCATGCAACCGTTCGATCTCAGATCCAAGGGCTCTCGGAAGCCCGTATCATGGGAGAATGGAAAGCCACTACCCTGCCGTTCGCATGCTGGCAGTTCGCTCCTACTCGTCCCCGCACGTCCTTCAATACTACGGCGGTTCGCTCCTAGTCGTCCCGTCCATTCACATTACGGCAGTTCCACTAATCCTAACCCTCCTCCCAAATCCATGGCATCCCAAATCTCCCCGATCGGCGGTGAGTACAAGGTTAGAACCATCACCGGCGATGAGTTCGACGTCATCTACACCCGTTCTTTCGCGACGGTGAACGGATGCCTTTCCCACTTCAAACGCATGTTCGAAGACTCAGATGATGAGTGGGTCGCTGGGCTAGATGTTGAGTACACCATAGCCCTGGGACGAGAGAAGGATCTAAAGGACAAAGAGAGGAAGAAGCCCGTCGTGATCCAGATTTGCGTGCATGATTTATGCTTGCTCTACCACATATGCCATGCCGACGTTGAGTGCCAGGATTTTAAGGACTTCCTCGAGAGCAACCTAGTCAAATTCGTTACTGTAGACTTTGGAATTGTTGCAAAGTTTAATTTCAGGTGTGCTTAATTTAATTTGAGGGGTGTGTTGTGCTGAGCCCCCAGCAGAACTATGTTATGTTTCTACTTGTTACTTTAACTCTTCGGTACGTACATACTAGTATTTCTTACATTTCATCTTTTAGTTGGTATAGTACTACCACTCGTTTCTTCACATTATATACGTACAATATATATGGCCAACATCATATAGCCAGCAGTTTAGTTGTCAAAGAATTTCAGGGTGCTTAGTTTTGTCAAAGAATTCCAGGGTGCTTAGTTTTATTTGAGGGGTGGGTTGTGCACTTGTGCTGGACACCATTATTGTGACAAGCCTTTTTAATAGTACTATATGCATAATTTGGCGACGAGCGCTCTCTATATGTACCACCTTTTTTTAATTTCAAGTTTTGCTCCATGGCGCAATCCATCGATACTACTACTGTACAAAAGTGGAGTATATACATTTTTTAAAAGGCTAGAGGGCGGGGCAGTCTAGCTCGGTCGATTTCACGAGAGGCAAGGGCCTTTGTGATTTGACGGCTCATTACTGCTGTCAAATCGAATAGTACTGCACCGCCCGCTGCACGCCCGACGCCTCCATTAAACCCCTCCATTAAACCCGCATGCAAACCGAGAATCCTACTCCTGCCACACGTCCGTTCATGAGCGGGCCGGAATTAAACGCAACACCGGCCGAGCTCCTCCCGTCCGCCCTCAGTTTAAACGAGGCCAGACGCCGGCCAAGCTCCTACCGTCCGCCCTCTATTTACACGAGGCCAGACAGACAGCGGGCAAGAATCGCACCCCTCCGCCGCTCCCCCATTCACCATTTTCTCCACTCTTCCGATGGCTTCCGATGAGCCGTTCTCCAGCACATTACCCGGCTGGGTGGCCCGCCGAGCCCTCCGAATACGGGCGAGGCCGCTCGGTGCTTCACCAACCTCGCTTGGCCCGACGGAGCCAGTTGCCGCCGTAAGCAGGCGCGTGGTTCAGCAACTCGCTGCTCCAGTTCAGCTCGATGAGGAGTGGCGAGTTGCTCCACGCCGGCATGGCGGCTAGCATGCCGGTACGGGCGCCGTCGCTGCCGCGTCGTACCGCGCCACCAGTGTTTGCGGTGGCCGCGCCTCCCGTGTCTGTGGGCGCGCCTCCCGTGCCTGCGGCAGCGCCATGTAGGCAGAGGCAGAAGCCGGGTGGCCAGCTTCTCCGTGTCCGCCGCCATCATCGAGGAGAAGTAGAACACGGGAGGCCGCCGCCACTTGGGACCCATGAAGGCCACCGCCGAGGCGACGACCGCGGATTCAGGTGGTTTCTTTGCTGCTTCGTCTCTTCCGAGGACCTTCGTCGACCCCACAAGTGTCTGACGGACATGTGGAAGACAAAGGGATCCACGGGCGGCCATTTTGAACTAAAATAAGTCTAAATACATCCATTTCTAGGACAAGTATTTCCGGACGGAGGGAGTATTAATTATACAAGAGAGCCGGATTGGCACCTCTTAGTTCATGTAAATGTAATGAAATCCATCATGTTTATATGAAGATCTGGCTTTTTATACGAAATCCTTCATGCTTATATGAAATCAGTCCGTGTTTGCACGAATTTCATCTGGTTGGTTAGAGTTGTAAAAATGTATGCCGCTGGCGTTTGATGTCGTCCTCCGCTTAAGGAAGCGGGAGGAAATTTGCCGGCTGCCGTTGGAGATGCTCTTTATGCTGGAAATAATAGAGTGACATCCAATCCATTTGAGTTAATTGCCTATATGATTGTCCCTCTATAAAAATTTAATTGCATGTACAGTGTACACGTGACTTGCAGGGTGGCTACAGCTTCGTACAGAATGTTAAAAAGAAACAAGTCCATCCTTAATCTTGTATTCTAAGTACTCTGTGGGTTCCACTGTCAGTACAGTAGCGAAAGAAGTATATATTAAATAAGTAGAGTAATATATAATATAAAAATATAAAGTTAAAAGACAGAATTCGAACTCATGTCATCGCGTTGCGAGCATCCGGCGCTAACCAGCCCAGCACATTTTTGTTGTAGACCATGGTGGAGATATATCTCCATGTCTACTCTTATATATACTCCATTCGTTCCTAAATATTTGTCTTTTTCATATTTCAAATGGACTACCACATACGAATGTGTATGTAGACATATTTTAGAGTGTAGATTCACTTATTTTGCTCCATATGTCTTTTCAGGAAGGGGTCAGATTTGTCCTTGATTTATTTATGAGGTATCCAGATGGCACTGCACCACCAAGAAAAGAGGGTAACATCAAAATTATGGACTACTTTTTTGAGTATGTTGATAAGGTCCGGTCATAGTCACTTGTTGAAATCTCTAAAAAGACAAATACTCCCTCCGTCCGGAAATACTTGTCATCAAAATGGATAAAAGGAAATGTATCTAGACGTATTTTAGTTTTAGATACATCTCTTTTTATCCATTTTGATGACAAGTATTTTCGAACGGAGGGAGTAGAAAACAGAGTTGGTGATGATGGTGTGCGTGCCATCCTGCAATATAGGCCGTCGGATTTATATCTAACGGATAGGAAAGAAACTATGGCAATTTTGCAAAAATATACCCACACGTCTCTCCACGTTCGCAGATAAGGCCTTCCCTCGTTCAACATTTTCCCTCACAAGATAAACTACTCATACAAATGCATCATGATGTTCCGTGCAACGCACGAGCAGCTAGCTAATTTCTTTTAAAATAGTTGCTGCGATAATTGGGTTGAAGTGATATATTTTATGTCTGACCCGAATGATTTCAGATTCACTAGTAGTAACAAAGAAAAGGTTGCCTTGTTAATTAACAGAAAACAGGGTGAAAACTAGCACATGAGGCCGGTAAAAACAAGGCACACTGGGTTCAGCGTCATCGTCACTACAGCTGTGCATGCGCGAGAAGTCTACATATCGAGGGGGCTACCGAGCGAGGCACTGAGACACAATGTTTGAAAGAGACCAATTGATTGATTATGATCAGATCGAGTTGTCACCCTTCTGCTGTCATTGTTGGGGGGGAGGGAGAGAAAGACATATCGAGAGTGTGCGCGGTAGGCACAGAGGCACAACTAGCGAGTGTGTGTGTGTGTGTTTGAAAGAGGAGTAGATAGATTATTATCAAGATCGATGTGCCACCCTACTCCTTCGGTGCCGGGTAGTGTGTGTGTGTATGTTTGAGAGAGAAGCCAGTCGATAGATTAGTATCAAGATCGAGGTGTCACCCTACTCCTTCGGTGTTGGGAAGTGTGGGTGTGTGTGGGGGGGGCAGTGACACTCACATATCTCTACTCTTATAAAAAACAGAGTTGGTGATGATGGTGTTCCTGCCATCCTGCAATATAGGCCATCCGATTTATATCCGACGAACAGGAAGGAAACTATGGCGATTTTGCAAAAATATACCCACACCCCTCTCCGCATTTGTAAATAAGGCATTCTCTCGTTCATCCTTTTCTCCCACAAGATAAACTTCTCATACAAATGCATCTTGAAGTTCTGTGCAACGCATGGGCATCTTGCTAGTAGGGAGAAGGAGTTTGTGTGGCACATATCTAGCTATATTAAGGGATAGGTAGATAGCATATGTGTGAGAGACATTATTATACTTTGAGACATTAGTGGCTGTGGGTGGGCGGAATTAAAGGGGTGGGCGTGTTAGACATAGAGAGCGTGTGTGTTTCTGTGTGAGAGACTTGTAGGACGGGGTAGAAAGACGAATTTAACCCTGACGGAGGGAGAGAAATACACGAAGTGCGCGTGTGTGATTCCGATGCCCACAGGGAAATGAGATATGTATGCGTGTGAGAGAGATTGCACAATTCATTCACGTATCACTATCTAGCGATCGTGGACGTGCATCGCTTGAACATAAGTCAATATCTACTTCGTATCATGGCCAAAGGTACAATATCGATTCAACGCTATAAAGATTGGACACTCACATATCACATTTTTTTCTATTTAAATAAACCTTTTCAGTTGTGCATGCCAAAGTTACAGTGATGTTTCTTCAAACAACCAATGTAGCTATCATGTATATGCACCATTGTTACTCTTGCATTCAAATTCATTAGTCTTGGATGATTTAAGTTTCTATTTTGAAGTAATATATGTAATATTCATATATGAATTCAACGGGTACGCAATTTATGAAATGGAGGCTATGTAATCATATGAGGTAACACTTTTAAGTAGCTGACTACAATATCCATTTCTTTTTGTGCGCCTCTACACTAACACGTCAATGCATTATGTTTAAAGTAAATAACCAATGGCACTAAATTATCTATTTACACGAGAAATACAAAGGCTGAGAGTTTGATCCCTTTTTTTGTGAACGCGCCACTACACTCGTACGATTGGCCGCGCCCGTGTGAACGTCCAAGTTATCGGCGCATCATCCCGAGTTATTGTCTTTTTTCTGGGGTGGACTTCACACCAGTTATTAACTGCTGACGCGTTCCCCATGTACACAGTCTAGCATGACCTTCCCACTAGCACGGTCCAAAATTAGTTGAAACTAGATACGAACGATCCCGCGGGCGGCAAAATCTCCCGCCTCCTTCTAAAATTTCCGCCACCTTAGTCCTTAGCATGCGAAATCCCCCTTTTGTCCTTGGTGCATGGAGACCAACAGTTAGAATATCGCCCTCATCTACATGATAGGTCGGGGCTGCTTTGGTAACTTCCGGTTCCCCCACTACACGGCACCCCCATTTCCTCTCCCCCTCCCGCAAAAACGACTAACTCCACAGCACCAGAGCATCTTACATCACGCCGTCCGTACTTCATCGCCCTTTCTCCCCTCCCCTCTCGAAACCCTAGACTGCTCATCCACCGGCGTACCATAGCCCATTCACTGCCAGCGGCGTCCACCTCACCAAATCTGCTTCTGTGGCTGCATCTACCCCTCCCACCTCCCCTAGAAACAAGTAGGCTGCTCATCCACCACCGTACCATAGCCCATTCAGTGTCGGCCTTGTCCACTGCGCCGGATCTGCTTCGCCGGTACTCTCGTCAACCGCCGCGCATCTGCAGCGGCTCATTCGTACTCCCCACCAGAGACGCTTCGTCCACACCCCTCGGAGCCGCCCCACCGACGCCCCCGTCGACGGCCTCTGATCCTCTTCGCCGACACCTTCCTCAACCCTACCGGAGCCGCTTCGCCGACACCTTCCTCAACCCTACCGGAGCCGCTTCGCCGACACCATCGTCAACCCTCCCGGAGTAGCTTCGCCTATACCATTCTCAACCCTAATGGGGCCACTTTGCCAACTCACAAGTCCACGGCCTCAGATCCGCTTCCTCGCACCCTCATCCAACCTACCAGAGCAGCTTCTGACGCCCCGTCCAAGGCCGCAGATCCGCATCGTCGACACCACCCTTAACCCAACCACTGGAGCAGCTTCTGACGCCCCGTCCACGGCCGCAGATCCGCGTCGTCGACACCATCCTTAACCCAACCACCGGAGCAGCTTCACCTACGCCCTCATCCATGGCCACAGATCCGCTTCGCCCACACCGTAGTCCACCCTACCGAAGCCGCTCCACAAACACCCTACTCGACGATTCTAGATCTCCTTACCGGACCTCGACAGCCAGCGCAGCGTCATCACCCTCGACGTTTCTAACCTGATTCCCACCGTCTGGAGAGATGCCAAGGACCCGCCACGGCCTAGGTACTTGTCACCTTTAAACCCGTCCAGCATCACCTGCCCGATGTACTTCAAATATACTAACCGGTCGCTGTTACCTGTTATGCAGCTGGCAAAAACTACAAGGACGATGTTTCTTCTGGATCTAACAGCTTGGCCAACCAAGATCCTGGACTGAGGCATTGCTATGATCTTGTAAGCGCATCTCTCTCTCTTGTATTGTTCTGTGCCTACCAGCGTGCTTTGCTAGGATTTTCGACCAGTAATCCCTTTGTGCAGACAATGATTTCTACTACTGGCTGCTAAATTAGATATGTGGATGTCATACATGATACTACCTCGTACCTCCGTTCCTAAATATAAGTCTTTCTAGAGATTCCACTATAGGCTACATACGGAGCAAAATGAGTGAATCTACACTCGAAAATGCATATATATACATTTGTATGTGGTCCATACTGGAATCTCTACAAAGACATATATTTAGGAACAGGGGCAGTACATTACACAAAATCGTACGTGGCATGTAGGAATTCCAGTGCACTACATTAGGCTCCCTTAGAGTGCCTGCTAGTCCAGCATACAGAGTCATGGCTAGCTTATGGTACGCACACAATCGTTAATTGGTGGTTTAAATATGCGCAAGGGATATGCAATGTAGTATCATGTAGAGATGTCTGAAATTAGCCGTGTCAACTTGCAGATACGGTTACACAATGAAAAAGTACAAGATGTATGTGGCAATTTCATGGAACATCGCAAAAAAGGAGAGGCAGCGGTGAGCCTATACAGTGTGCTATGGTACGTCACTCCTCCATTGCAATCATCGTGACATGTTATTTGTATGCCAGTTCTATTAGCCAAGTTTCTTAGGGACAGTTATTACGAGTTATCCTAAGAAAATAAGCACCTGTGAATATAAGCTCCATGTAATAAGCTAACCAGTTCTTTTCATTGCGTTTTCAGCTTATCTTTGGTATGATCAGTGGAAAGTCTAGATTGCATTATATTTTTTTTCATTTTGCTGCCCATATGGAAATTAATTTGACTTGCAAGCATCACAAATTTAACCCAGTGCAGTAATTAATATGATAGGAAAACAGACCATCACTATTTGCTCAAAATGCAAATACAAAGATACCATCTACTTGGCACAATCTACTTTGGTCAATGTTTTCCATAGAGATCCCATTGCCTAATTTAAACGAAGAACGCATGACCCACATTTAAATGAAGAACAATTATTTATTGAAATTCGATGGTCCAAGTGGCTGGTTATTATCGTATAGCAGCACCACCTGAAAGCATCATATAGCAGCAGCAGCAGCTCATAGTAACTCATCATACAGCAGTAGCAGTCTGCAATTCATCATATACCAGCAGTAGCTCATAGCAATTCATCATATAGTAGCAGCAGGAGCAGCTCATAGCAATTCATCATATAGCAGCAGGAGGAGCAGCTCATAGCAATTCATCATATAGCAGCAGCAGGAGCAGCTTGTAGCAACTCATCATATAGCAGCAGCAGCTCATAGCAATTCATCATATAGCAGCAGCAACAACTCATCATACAACAGCAGCAGCTCATAGCAATTCATCATATAGCAGCAGCAGGAGCAGCTCATAGCAATGCATCATATAGCAGCAGCAGAAGCAGCTCATAGCAATTCAAAGTATAGTGGATCAGAATGAAAATTTGGCAAAAAATCAGAGGAGATCCTCACCTTGTTGGATGAGCTCATCCTTCAACAGCACCTCAAGGCCATGGCCTGGGAGGAGGGGAGGGGGAATAAGGTGCCTTCTGCCGCAGTGTGGCATCAGCCGTAGTTGTGCAGCGCCCGCCGGGGTAGTGCGTTGGACGAACCACAGTGGAGCAGCTGCTGGAGACCATGAGAATGAGGGGCGGCACCAGAGGGAGGAGCAGCCAGGGAGATTTGCCCCTACCCACCGGCCATGTAGCCTAGCTGGACATAGCATCGTCGAGGACCAGGCCAGATGGGACCAGTGGTGACGGCTCGCTGGAGGAACCCTAGTGCTGCAGGCAGGGGATCGAGGTAGAGGGAAAGGGGAGAGGAGATGCAAGCGGGCAGGGCAATGAATGCTTGCGTGTTTGTTTTTACTTGAGGGTCAGGTGTGACACGGGCGTCAGCAGTTGCATTTTGAGTGTAATATAGGCAGACAACAGAGTCATTTCACTATTCCCCTTCCCTTCAATTTTTACTGAGGTTCTACCCGAAACACCCCCCTCCAAAGCGAAATTAGTTAAGCCCAAGCCCATAACTCAAAAATGACTTCTTTACATCTTTTATGGCTTATTTTGACAATAAGCCCTGAAAAGGCGGAATCGAACTGGCCCTTAACCTGCAATTCAATTGTGCGTGCAATGATGAATCACTCCTGCCTGCTATCTGTAGATTTAGGCATCATCATACATGGCATAACCTAATACATGTGCATTCCATTGTAGAATCTGGAATATGCAATGTTTATGTTAGTTCATACGTTGCACATGATGTTTAAATGCCCCTTAAATCTGGTCAGTCAAATGATGGTCTTTAAGCCTCCTTCTTTGCTTCTTTTCTTGATATGTAAGATTTGCTCACACATCTGTTTAATTGCTTGTTTGCATCAGACAGCCATACTAGGACTGTTTGCTTTGATTACTTGCTGTTCTTGACCTAACACTCTAACAGAGCTTGTCAACGATTTAAACACTAAGGGCTGCTGTAGTGGGGCCTTGTCTAACTCATAGGTGACATAAAGGTTTGGCTGTACACTACAGTAGGCTCTCCAAGAGTACCTGGAGATCCAGTTCAAAGGTATGCCTAGTTTTTACATAGTGCAGACATAGTAAATGCTCATTTCATTGTGTGCAAGTGCAAGAGATGCGGCATGTTTCATTATGTGGTGTTGTTTTGTTATAATCTCATCCTTTTGTGTTCACAGACTGGAAAGTATGCATATTTATCTTCCAAGGAGACGAGTAACTAGTTTGTGTCACCTTGCAGAGGGGGTGCAATGAAGATAAGATTGAGGATTTCCAAGTACAAGATGTTAGGAAGGAGCCTTGCAAGAGAAGTAGGAGCTGCGCTGAGCCTCTTCAACCTGCTAAGGTAAGTCACTGTATGCAACTCAACAGTTCAATTCCTTGTTTGTTTCAGGCATAGTTAATTTTCTCTTTTCAATTGCTTTATTTGTCCTCAGTTAATGAGATGTCCAAATAATCATGCCTGATGTTCGGTACTTGTATCACTATTAGTTGACATAATTAAAGGCCTTACCATTTAATTACTCTGCCGAAGTGTGCCTGAAGCTTTGAAGTCTATTAACCAACTATTATTGCATGAGGCTCACAATCTAGTTTATACTACGCTAATGATTGCATAGTTTTACCTGCTGTAGTATGTTTGTATGAAACCCTCTGCTGTTCATTATGCTCCCTAAGACTTTAATTGAGGCACAGAATGGCCAACTGCTTGCTTACTTATATGCAACGTGTTGTCTAAATTTGTAACTTGTCTGTGTTTTCGATTGGGCCCCAACATCATGCTCCTCTGGTGAGCTAAGAGGGATTTCTGTATGCAGGCTGCACAGACTATCTTTTTTATAATTTTTAAAATATCACCTGCTTATGCTTCATGACGTGTAACATTTTTTTTAAAGTGACGTGTAACATTATTGTTAGTCCTGTTTTGCCATGTAGTACAAAATAGTGTCTTGTTCGCTTCACTGTTGTAACTATATTTTTGCCCTAGTCATGTGTACTTACATAAACATTTCAGGATGAAGTGACATCAACACAAAGATCTGCGAGCAGTGCGGCATGGCCGTTACCGAATGATTATGGATTGGAATTTTAATGTGCTGATGTTCTCGAGCATCAACTAGAGGTGGCAAGACAACGTGTACATGATTGTCAACGTATAATCAACAAGTTGAGACTGGACATGCAGGTATTAGATGCAGGAGTCAAAAAATGAAACAAGACACTGAGGTAACCATGAAGGAATTGGAGATTTTGCAGACTGAAATTTGTGCTCTCTAAATCCGGCCAATCCTATTTTCTGAAGAGATTATAGTTCAAATGGATTTAAGTTGATGCGTGTCCATGATGTATGAGCTGTATTTGCCCAGTGTATGTAATTTGCTATTTGTGTATGCTTTATTATCACCTGTGCCGAACCATAATGCCCAGTGGGTATAATCGGCTGTAATTTCTTTATTGTATAGTGTAGGATTATTCTACCTTTCTATGCCTTGATCTCTTTGTTGTATAGTATTGAGTAGGATAATTCTTTGAATATGCTATATCGTTCAAACGGGGCCCAACTCGCCCGACCATGGCCCTTCACGGGCCATCGGATCCATGGGCCTTCTACGTCTCGTAGGATCCATGGGCCTTCTACGTCTCGTAGGATCCATGGGCCTTCTACGTCTCGTAGGATCCATGGGCCTTGTACGTCTCGTAGGATCCATGGGCCTTCTACGTCTCGTAGGATCCATGGGCCTTGTACGTCTCGTAGGATCCATGGGCCTTCTATGTCTCGTAGGATCCATGGGCCTTCTACGTCTCGTAGGATCCATGGGCCGCCGACTCATATATGGGTCTTGTACGGGCCTTTAATGGGCCGTAGACGAGCCTTTAATGGAAATCATACGTTTTATGGGCTGACCATAACGGGCCGTTAATAGGCCGTATTTGGTGATGCTATGAAAATGGCCCAACAGACTAATGGTCCACAAACGGGCCGACTGTAACGACGGGCTGAATTTGGCCCACAAGCAGAAAATGACAGTAACGGGCCGTAAGTAACCGAATGCTGCAAATGAGCCCAAGAATAAATGGGCCCTTAGAAGGCCAAAAGTTAACTTGGGCTGGAAACGGCCCAACGGCATAACGGGCCGTTAATGGGTATAAAGTGATACATTGTTCATTATGGGCCAGTTTCACCACGGGCCGTTAATGGGTGTAAAGTAATACATTGTTCATTACGGGCCAGTTTCAACACGGGCCGCTAATGGGCCAAGAGTTACAAAGGGCCTCATATGGGCCGAAAGACGTCATGGGCTATACATGGGCCAGAAGTGAAAACGGGCTGGAATCATATTGGATGGCCCAGATGACGCTACTGGGCCTAATTCGGATAGGGCGTAACGGGCCTTGGGTTAGCGGGCTGTAAATGGGCTATATGCGAACAGGCCGTTAACAGGCTTTCCATGGGCCAGCCCGCCAGCTTTTGACCAAGTCAAACGGGCCGGCCTTTTCACAGGAATGGGCCACTGTTGGGCCGTGCCACGTGTCGACGTATCATAGGCGCCTTCTGTCCACTGAGTGGATGACATATGTCCCAACGATGAGCCGGCACGTGTTTCCTCTAGCCAATGATGATTTTACACGTGGAAAATCCCCATTGGTCGGGGCTGTTAACGGGTTATCGGATCCAAAACCCGACCCAATAGCTTAACGGCGTTCCGTTACGGTGGATGCCACGTGTCGGTCACCCTTGACGAAAGCACTTCTGTGACGCGCGATTTATCGTCATGGAAGTGGACACTTCCGTGATGATAATTTTGGTAATGTCATGGAACACTTCTACGACAGCACAGGTATGACTATCTTGATTCTGTCATAAATTTTTCATGGATGTACATGAATGACAAAAAACGCGACCTACTGTGACAAACACGTATCATCACGGAAGTGTATTTTTTTGTAGTGTTGGCAGTCGCCGGCGGTGGGGGCGCATTGATTGGGCGGTGGGTGGGGATCGCCGGAGAAAAAGCTCGGCGCGGGGGGGCCTAGAGGGATGGCCGGTGCAGCGGCGGATCGGCAGTGAGGAGTGGTTTCGGGGCGGGCGGGGCGGCGTGGCGGCGCGGGCCGGCCGCGGGCGGCGGGGCCAGCAGTTCAGCCGGTGGTCGCTGGCGGCTCAGGGGGGTGGAGTTTGATGATAAACTGCAGGCCCTTGATTTCGTATCCAACGGCTGGAAATCTAATGACCAGAGATGAAAAATTCAGTCGACTGACGTGTAGCCTCACCCTGCACGTACACATGCACGCACACAAGACACGCACGCATGCAGGCGTGCAACACTGTCACGTAAACATAACAAACACACGCACGCATGCAGGCGTGCAACACTGACGCGTACACATGCACTCACGAACACACGCACGTACGCACACATGCATGCAACACTGAAACGTACCCTTGCACGCACGCAACACTCGCACGCCTGCATGCACACAGCAGACGACGCAAGACACACGCTCAACCTATACGTGCATGCACCCTTTGTTAAGGACATGGATTGTTACGCGTATTAATCAATCTTATCTGTGATAAGCAGAACATTGATGTTTGTAGTGGTCTTTATGAATCACAACGTATCGAACGGGCTATCAACATAGTAGGCTTATCTACATGAAAAGGATGACATCACACTCAATGAACAATCATCGGTTTATGAAATGCCCGCTTCTGACCGCCCTGGCCCACCAAAGGTTCCTCTGTTGTGCGCTGCCTGCGTTGGGTCACTGACATGCAGGCCATGTACCCAAAGAGCCCACACGTCAGTGGAAGAACGGCGCGCTGTCCTACGTCAGAGTCGAGGGCGCCACTTGCTGCACGCCCGGCTGAACACGCCTCCTTGCCGCATTCAAACGCCTCCATGAAACCCGCCCGTGTGGAAGCCGAGAAACCCACTCTGGACACACGTCCGTTCATGACCGGGCCGGCACTAAACGCAACACCGGCCGAGCTCCTCCCGTCCGCCGTCTATTTAATCTCCTATTTAAATGAGGCCAAACGCCGGCCAAGAATCGCACACCTCCGCCGCTCCCCTATCTCCTCCTTCACAATTTTGTCCACTCTTACAATGGCTTACGAAGAGTAGTTATTCCGCATCCAAGCCGACTGGGTGGCCCGCCGAGCCCGCCGGATACGAGCTATGCAACTCGCTGATCCACCTCCCTCCCCTTCCCCGACGGAGCCAGTTGCCTCCCCAAGCCGGCGTGCGGTTCAGCAACTCACCGCTCCAGGCCAGCTCGACGAGGAGCGATGCACAGGCGTCGTTGCTGCCGTCCACGCCGCCGCCTCGTACCGCGTCTCTCGTTTCTGTGGCCGAGACTCCCATGCCGGCAGCCCCGCCATGCAATCAGCGACAGAAGCCGGGTGCGCGGAGAGCGACGAGTCGGTGGCCAGTGCCTCCGCGTCCGCCGCCATCATCGAGGAGAAGTAGAACATGGGAGGCCGCCGCTTGGGTCCCATGAAGGCCACCACGGAGGCGACGCCGGTGTACACGGCAGGTGTCTTCCCGGATCCTTTTGTTGCGAGGACCTTCGTCGACCCCGCATATACCTCCGGGGCTCCCGGCAGTCCGGTGATCGTGCTGCCGTACATGAGGAACACAAATCGATCAGCGGGCGACCATTTAGGCCAGGTATTATATACCTGTGCTGTCTAGAACTAGCACTGCGTAGTTCATTTGAATGTAATGAAATCCGTCATGTTTGTATGAAAATCCGGTATCTTATATGATTTTCGTCGTTGTTTATATGAAATATCGCCGTGTTTGCGTGAATTTCGTCCGGTTGGTTGACTTGCTGTCATAATGTGTGCGGCTACAGTTGGATGGCGTAATTTGCGGGTCGCCGGTCGGTCTGCGGGCGGCTTGGGCGGCGTGGTGGGACACAAAGAACACAGCTCGTGCGAGCCCGTCTCCAACGTGCGCACTGGAGGATGCATGAGAACCCGAGCCATTCCTCGTTCATCAGTGGCAAAGGCACCGGTGGACAAAAGGGTCGCCAATATTTTGGCTACCCCGGGCAAGATCCAAACAGCCCCTCCCAACAGATTCAAATCCCTCGTTCACCGTGGAATTTTGCCATGTGTTGTTTTCATGGACTAGCAAGATGCCCGTGCATTGCACGGAACATCAAGATGCATTTTTTTACAAAACACCTGTTGTGATTGACCCATAAAGGAGTAATCCCATTTTGTAAAAACTAATGATTGCTCGAGAATTTTATCAGATAAATGGTATCTCGAGAATTTTATCGGACTCCATTTTTGTATACAAGGCCACAAACCCATATTACAGGTACCAAGGCAAAAATTAATGTCTTCTAACTCAATGTTGCAAGCCACCTTGTTTGCCGTGTAAATTAATGTGTATTCTTCTCTTTCATGCACATCAAGCCAATGCTCACACTCCCGCATGCATGCAAGGGATAATTAATGTCCTCCTTTGCTAGTAGTACTACGAGGCAAACACCATCAATATTGCATCGATTAGTGTTAGTGGCCTTGTATATCTGCAAATTGTAATTTTGATAGTGGCCTTGTATATAAAAATGGAGGGAGAAAGATGAGAGATAAGGTGAGGAGGAGTGGGGCATGGTGGTGACTGGTGGTCGGACTGGGCGGAGGCATGGGGATGGACGACGCATTATGTCTAGGTTTGTATCTCTATAGTCCCTCTCACACACACCCACGTAGGTGGGGGACGTGCATGAAGAGAAGAGGTGCACGCACGGCGCACATACTCCCATCTCTTTCCCAACCACACCCGTGCGGGTACATGGTGGAGCTCATTTCTGTACGAAAAGGCAGCCCACGTGGTAACTTGACACGTGTACTCGTTGTCCACTAGATGGAGGGAGGATCGTCTACCACGGGTGAACAAACAAATTGCGACTTGACGCGTTATGTTAAAAAAGAGGCAAACCATGTGGGGCCTACCTTAGAGGCAAGGCTCTATACACTGGAGTACTTTTGACGTGTCCCGTCAACTCGCAGAACGAGGAGAAGCTTGCTTAGTATGCCGTCTCCCCCGCCCACGGGCACGGTGGCTCGCAGGATGAGGTGAAGTTTGCTTACTACGCCTTACGCCCGCTCCCTCGCCCACGCGCACGGTGGCTCGCAGGACGAGGAGAAAATTTTACTAGTACTCCCTCTGTTTACTCCTCGTCCCTACTACCTTGGTTAGAGAGATTATCATATTGTTTGGAATATATATGTCCTTTAGTACTCCCTCCGTTTACTTATACAAGGCCACTATAAAAAAATACATTTTGCATCTATACAAGGCCACAAATAGTAATCGAGACAAAAGTTACTACTCCCTCCTTTCCAGTTTATGGCTCAATTTGAAAATCTCTCCAGCCAAGGTAGACGGTGAGTGGTCGAATTAATATTGTACTCCTAGTTTGCACAAGTAATTAGTACGCTCGTTTTTCTCAAGAAGTTATGTTTACCGAGGCATTAATTAGAACGAATGCATGAATGACCACTAAATTTCCATGCACTTCTACATGCATTGGTGAGTTTTCTCTTGACACTGCTTGCATCAGGTGATCTAACGCACCTCGAAATCCAACATGTGATGGTACTACTACTAGTAGTAGAATTGAGACTTATAAAACGGAAAAATGAATGTTTTGTAGATGAGCCCTATAAACCCTAGCGGGTACATACTCCGTAAAATCAGATTTTCCCAAAACTAAGTCGCTCAACCTTTATTTGCTTGTTTCCCTTCCTGCCTCCTTGCCTCGAACAGACTATGCCAAACTCCCCTGCCTGCCGCGCAGGAAAAGACCCGCCCTTGCCTTTTTTTAGTCCGGGTTCGTATCGATGGATCGCGCGAAGCAGCAAAAACCCAAGCCGTGTCTTGTACTCCTCCGTCGACGCTCGCTTTCATGAATTCTGTACTTCCTTTCGTCGACATGTGGGACATATAGCAACCGGGTCGATGTGTCAGGCACCAAATAACAGTGCAGAACAGCAGGGGGACGCACCCCAGTCGTACCTCCCCAGTAGTAGTAGTAATGAGCAATGAGACGTCAAATCACAATGCCGCACCTTCCTAGATGGACGAAGCAACCATTATTTCACACTTCGGTTCGCCATCATCTCAAACCACGTAGTATTGCTTCTGCCTCAAGAGGGACACGCGCATCACCTTGGTACATCATGACACGTGGGACCGCATGACAGGCCATGCTCCCCGTCGATCGCTCGGTAAAATTACCTCATTTTTACTACGATACTTCCTCCGTATCGGTTTACATGGCATGCACGTCGTTCTAGGTTGAGAATTTACCTGGCTATATGTGATGAACAGTATATGTTTAGAAACTACATCTGCTTAATAATCCAATGATATACTTTTTGTGACATAGTAACTTAGATTTAGTTATTCTAATGGATGACCTAGAACTACGTGCACGCCCTATAAACCGAGACGTCTAAAAAAACGAGACGGAGAGGGTAGCTCAGTACGTATCTTTTTAGATCAATATAGTCGGGATTCACCAAGGAGCAAAATCAAGTGGTAGGATGCACCTGTCGTGTTGGCGTAGCGACTCAAGCAGGGTCAGTCCGCACACAAAATGGCGACACACTTAACAGGACCCCTTTGGCCGACATGTGGCTCATCCACCGTCTTGTTCCACGTGTGATGCACCAAATTACAGTTCGAAGCAGTGGTTGGAATTGGAGGCACCCCGGTCGTAGCGCCGTAGTAGTAGAAAATGAGCGATGAGGGGTCAAATCACAAAGCCCCACCTTTCCCGCATTAAGCTGGACGGATGAAGCAACCATCATTTCACTCTAGACCGCAAGAGCATAAAGAAAAGATAAAACCAATGATGCGTGTGGCAGCAACCTAGGGCACCCTAGGGTAGGGGTCTCCACTACAGATCATTTTTTTGAAAGCGCCTCCACTATAAATCGGCTTCTCCCTCGTCCTCTTGAAGAAAACCGATGATGCGTGTGGCGGTAGGGTTTGTAGGAGTACTACTAGGGCGTGCGGGGCCACGTCGTAGTAAACGGGAGAGGGATTGAGTTCGAGTCGACGCCTTAAATATGTGTGGGCCGCTTGGTTTTAGGGGAACGAGGCAGCATTTTGGGTTCGGGGACCAGTGGAGATATAGTACGTACAAAAAATTGTGGACGTAGGTTCGACCGAAAGGCAATGATGCATGGGCCCTGCATTTTGATATACCCGGGGCCGCGTGAAATTTGCTACTCTACTCAAAACTAGTAAGGTACACATGCATTGAACGCATGAGCTTTCGAAACCAAATTATGAATAAATACACACTATAGCATGTAAAGCTTTGAGTCATATATGCATGATGTAGATGTTCGTTTAGTTCTTATAGTTCATCTCATTCAAAATCAATTAATTTTATAAAAATGTTAAGATTCATGGGGTTGTGCATTGTAAAGCATAAAGTAAAAACAAATAATGGCAATTCATTTAGAAAAAAATCAATTATGATACGGAAGATTCTAGAACAAAGGAGAAGTGCTTGTGTTTTGAGGTTTGTGCATTATGCTTAAGTTCAACCATGGAGTCTTCTAAATTGTACACGTGGCAGATCTGGTGGAGTGTTGATGATATCCAACGGCCAGTAGTGCTCGGATTTGCCATCTCTGCACTGTCGGATTAGCTTCATACAGCGACCATCTTTCAAGTTATTTGCACACTATATAGTTCTTGTGCCATAGTTGCATGTCTTGGAAAAAGAGCTACTAGTGGGTTCTACTAGCTATTTAGGAATAGAAGATGTATACATGGAAGTTGTAGGGAAAGAGATGACAAGGAGTATCTCAATTCCTATGAGTAGGGATTGGAAAAGAGATGTCATTTGGTTGACATCATAGGAACTTTTCTATTGAATCTAGAGATGACATGTATCTCAATTCCTATGAGGAGGGATTAGAAAAGAGATGTAATTTGGTTCATATCATAGGAACTTTTCTATTGAATATACGCTATGTTTATTTTCCTTTGAAATTATGGGAGTATAGGAATCCATTCATATGAACCAAGTGGCTCTAAAGCTATAGAAATGATATCATGTTTATTTCCTTTGAAATGTGGAGTATATGAATCTATTCCTATGAACCAATTGGCTCTAAAGGAAAAAAATCCTATAAAAATCATATCATATAGAGTTCCTATGATATTCCTCCACACCAAAGGATGGTTGAAATTGCTGCAGGTGATACGATGGTCTTTCTTTGTAAACTCCTCCCCCATCTTTATAGTAAGCTCTCGAGGATGAATGAAATGATATATACAGGGTATTCTACATGTGCAATTTGGTACACGAAAACTCGGCAAAAGTTTGCGAGGTTCGAATTTTCAATAAAGCTATATGCACTGCATTTTGGAAAGGAGGGAGCATACGACAGTTGCTAACACTCACGTGGAAGATTTGTGTGTAGGAGGAGTGGTTGTTCTATTAAATGACATGGCAAAACTGACACTGTCGGATGCCGATCTAACGGTTCTTACGACGTTCGTCAGGAAAAGGCTTGTGGCAAACGTTTATCGGATAATGATTTACGGACACATGCATTGCATTGATACGTGCCCCCCTCTCTCTCACGCACACGCACCCTCCCGAGTCCTCTCGCACCCACCATCTATCTGCAGGTAGACGTCACACACATGTGCTCTTCACACCCTACCCTCAGAACTTCTAAAAAACAAAAGACGTCGCGCACATTTTATTTTAGCTCACACGTCACACATTTATACTATTACTCTTGTGGCGGACGTTCTTTGGGCATAGTATATTGTACTCTCACGAAGAGAAGTGGTGCACGCACACACTAGTTCTCTCACACCCACTCGTGGGTACACGTAGGAGTGCATTTTTTTGAAGCTGGTACAATAAAATCACTCCACTATATATATAAGCAGGAACCTTAGCGCTTGCTTTACTAGGGTTCCTCTCGTTCACTCTCTCATGCTCTCCAGATCTAAGCAAGACATAGGTGGCCACACTCTCTCTCAGCTCACGGTTGGTCACAAATCTGGCCGGACAACGTCGACCGGGGCAGGGGTGTAGGTGCATCGTTCACGCTGTCATCGGCGGCAAGGGAGGAGACCAACGGCTGCCCGTGCGTCCCGATCGGCAGCCGTGCCGTCCTCTCCGAGAGAGCGCTGGCTCCGGAGGGCCTTCGACCCCTTCTTCCTCCCTGCGGCATTGTGGCCAAGATGCGGCCTCCCGATGCTGTCTTTGACACATGCCGACGACCCTCGGGTATATATTCCTTCGAAACCTGCCTTGCTCTACTGCCCCAACTCCCCACTTGGCTTCGTGTGGATCTTTTTCTACTTCCGTCCGCTGTTCCAAAGCCACCTAGACTTTTACTATTATTAGAGGTAAAGCTAGTTCATACAGTCAACTCTAAGAGTTGGTTCAAACAGGGAAGAAAGTGGGAAAGCTATAGCATGAATCTAGGACTTGGTTCTAAGAGGAAACGGGGGAAAGTAGTAGATACTGGCTACCCAACCGGTCTCTTGGTTGAAAAGACAAAGAAAGCATGGTGGATGGCGAAGGGTGGGGGGAAGTGGACCTATCTCTTGGTTGAAAAAGGAAAGAAAGTGACGGGTGTTGGGGGACAACGCAAATGAGAATGAGCAGGTCTAGATTTCTTGTGCGCACATAGGAAAATGTCGCCGAGGAGATAAAAAATGGGACAAATGCAGACATGCTGCCTGAGTGTTTGCCGCTCTCGGCAACCACATCTGCCTCACCACTTTATGCCTCTGCTGTCCCTACACCCATATCGCTACCGTTAATGTAAAATCACATGAAGCATTAAGCAATGCCACCTAATGTCACTATAAGTAATGGTCTAGTGTCGTCGATAAATTGAAGCAATGCCACCACCATTTTATGAAGTGCTTCCGTCTTGCTTTATTTCCCATGAATTGTGTTTTTGCAGTTACACTTAAATCTCACACCGCAAACATTGCTTCATCCCAGTGGAATTGCACAAATTTGATTGCACATTTACTGACCATGTGCTACTCTCATGACAATAATACTAATGCTATTGTTCTGCATGTTAATCTAGTGGTAGTGTTGATGTGATGTGATGCTACTTACTTAAGGACACTTTCATACTGTCAACCTAGTGCCAATTATAACACAATAGATGCTGCTGTTAATCATACGCCACTGCAAATATCTGTCACTGTTTAAATAACCGTATTTCGTATTTGCGCAAACAGGGATGTCTGTCTCCATATCGTTTCGGGATGTCTGTCTCCGTATCGTTTCTATCCGCGCAATCAAAAGCACACACCTCAGTTTTAGTAGAACTGCGCAAAATGAGATGGCTATCCCTCATTGCCGTCGTCTAACCACCCGTCTTCCAGGTATTCCTACATTGGTAGTTACTAGGTAGAATGACCAACGCAATATAAAAGAAGTTGATTTGTACGTTTTACTTCCTGATTGCAGTGTAGGGACAAGCGAAAACAACTGCATCCTAGTCCGGAATGCACTTTCTACCAGTTCATCCATGGACCGAGGACTAGCTGGCACGGCTGCACGGCGGTTTTTTGGACAGGTGCGCGGACAAGAGGCATTATGGTCTGCTTATTTCTGCAAATAGCGGTGCTTAAATTTAGTGGAATGCACAAGAATTTCAGCTGGTCAGTACACTACATGGTTCAGTTCAGCATTCCAGCTGAGAACACAATTATAATTGGTTATTCTGGAATGAGAGAACCTAACCCTGGATGGTGGCAACAAGAAAAAACCAGAGTGAACTCTAGGAAATTTAAGCCTGCCGGGAGGCCCTTTGCTCAGAGAAGCCTTGCTTGTTTTTTCCTGATTTGTAAACCTTCTCACAACTTTGTCTTTTGTTGTGAACTAGTATATGTTTGTTATGTTCTATGAATCATTGAGATGTATAAAATATGCTTTTCAAGTTTTTTATGAAGCCGAGTTTAATGTGAGTGTTCCACATGAACGCTGGACTAGCGTGTGAATGTTTGGAATTTACATTGTGGCCTCAGTTAACTCCATGAACCACTGTAACAAGATACATAGTTGCTTATATGTCAGACAGCAGACTGTTGATTGTTAGTTGGTGAATAGCCTAGTGTTGAAGCGAGATGAGCCAATGTGCCGTGTTTTTCACAACTGCTTACAAGTGGGGTAGCACCAACAGTGTTTACAAGTACTTATGTATACGTCGGCGCACAGTTCTCAAACGAGTACTCTATTTCATCAAAACACACACTGCTCGTATGACAAAACTAGTGAGGACGCATCTGTTTCGGCAACAATTACGATGATTCACGGGCACACAAAAGTAGCAGCAGTTCCCATAGACGGATTCAAACAGAGTACTAGCCCCAGAGGGCTCGATAACAGGCAAGGTTCGGATAATTAGACAGAATCCAAACTACTATTAAACACTAGCTGGGGCAAGTATTTCATGCCTCGATCTAATCTGGGCTAGACACAAGATGGACCTTGCCATGAACATCATCGAGGACGTCCGGCAGCAGCTCAATCCTGTGAACCTTCATGAAGACAACCTTGTGGCCTTGCCACTCATAAACTTGTTTGTGGAGGCATGCCACGTCATCTTCCTGTGTAAGCTTGACAAGAAAAGTATGCCTCACAAACGAAGGAGTAGCTTTGAACTTCTTGTGCTTCAGTACACCCTGGACAACACGCCTGACAACAGTGAGGCTGGAATCACTACAAAAAAAAGACACATCCGTGACATTTTGGGCCGAACGAATTTTTTTTCTGTCATACATATGACACTTCTATGACGATAATTGTGACAAAACCCGGTATCATCATAGATGTGGTGGGCTCCTACTTCTATGACAAAAAATCATGACAAAAAATGGGCTTTTCGTCCTGGGCGGGCCAGAGACGCAGCTGCATGACATTCTTTGGGCCGTCCATGACGGGAAAAACTGTGGTAGAAGCGAGGTGGAGGAAAATTTTGGGGAGTTCCCGGTTACGGTGGGAGGTCGGGGGGCGAGCGATGCGCGTTTCTCTCGTACACGTACGCGCGTGTGTGCGAGGCGTTGGCTCTAACTGAACCCGAGCGAGGCGTTGGGCTCTAACTGAACCCGAGCGATTGCACTGCAGGCTACGCGTTACTGAACCCGAGCGATCGATCGATGGCTGTTAACTGAACCCGATTGTACGATTCCTTCACTACTGCTGCTAACTGAAGCCGGTCG